>NC_063044.1:41496742-41714242 GCF_018812025.1 Megalobrama amblycephala
ATGGCACCAGGATGCATTATGGGAAGAAGGCAAGCCGGCGGAGGCAGTGTGATGCTTTGGGCAATGTTCTGCTGGGAAACCTTGTGTCCTGCCATCCATGTGGATGTTACTTTGACAGGTACCACCTACCTAAGCATTGTTGCAGACCGTGTACACCCTTTCATGGAAACGGTATTCCCTGGTGGCTGTGGCCTCTTTCAGCAGGATAATGCGTCCTGCCATAAAACAAAAATGGTTCAGGAAGAGTTGTCTTGTTTGTGTATATTATATTATAAAAATATCATTGGGGCAATAAAATGATTAACATATTATATAATCTATGGCACAAAATGCATCTATTATAATATATATAATATATAATGTGTTTTCTGTGTTATAACTTTTATAAAATGATTCCACAGTTTTTTTTAAAAGTATCTTATGTTCACAGAGACTGCATTTATTTAATAAAAATACAGTAAAACAGTAATATTGTGAAATGTTATTGTAAATGTATTAATTATTAGAGAATTTATTTAAAATAATTGTTTTTTATCTTGATATTGTTTTTAAAAATTTTTAGTGTCAACGCTGAATTTTATGCTGAATCATTACTCCAGTCTTCAGTGTCACATGATCCTTCAGAAATCATTCTAATATGATGATTTGATGCTCAATAAACATTTCTTATTATTAATGTTAAAAGCAGTTGTTGTTGGAGCCATTTAAGTTTGAATGTTTGAATGTTTTACGTGTATTAACTAGTGTGTTGACAAACTATGATTTAATATGTTTTTGATAAATTTAAAGTGATGACTTTTATTTTGTAAGGTGACTCTGTATAAGGAAGAGGGCAGATTGGAATCAGGTGAAGGTGTGATGTTGTAGAGAGAGCAAACAGCTTTTGACCACACATTGTTTGATTGACCAACATTAACCTTTTAATGGCTTTCTTTTGAAAATAAATAATTTAGCATTTACGTTGGAATGGAGATCATTTCCTGGATTATTAAGGATGTATTACTAATTTAATACATCCTTACTGAATAAAATTATTAAAAAACCCTTCTAACAGTAGTGCATTTGAATGGACAAATATGCTTTTTACTGCCTGATGGTGTAGTTACAGCATCTACCAGCAGGGGCTAACAAGGCCATTCAAATCTTGTACCTTTGTTGGATTTAATGAGTGATCTGGCTGTACAGTAGTTAATATAGCTAGTATTTTTAATAATATATGTAGGGACATCACCATGAAGTTAAGAAAAAGATTTTTAATAAATAAAATGTCTAAAAATGAATAACACAAGCTATGTGATTCCTAGCATTACCTCCACAGATTATTACCCAGTTGTTGTTGTGAAAATAAAATAATGGTTTGAGATACAGAGAAACTATTTTGTGTGCTGCGCATGAATGCATCTGTTTATCTTCTCAGTCATTTGGAGACCCGTCAATTGCTCTGCTATTTGTAGCTTTCTCTCAGTTAATAGTCTTTGCCGCCAACGCCCATGCACCACACAAAGACGTCAATACATCGATACATGGAGGATCTGCTGAAAAAGTTCATGGATGCAGTCGTTTCTCTCTTTGTGCTTCCTCCTCCGAGGTGTTTTGCGCAGAGTCCAACCCCTGCTCCCTCTGCACAGACGCCTGCCAAAACACTGTTTGCACCAAGTTTCATGCTTATGGTCTACCGCTCCCCGCCTGCTGCAGCTTGCTCTAGGGTGGTTCATTCTTTTTATGTGTCTAAAATCTGTCCCCTCCATCCCTGTTAATGTAGTTGCAGTCCAAGACATTTTTATTTGCTGGGAGTGAGTCTCAGAGACGTAGCGGCAGCACCCGGAGGGAGGGAGAGCCTCAGTTCTCCAGAGGCATCACTGATGATGTTTGTGTTGTCTTGTCGGTTGCTGTCTCTTCCTTCCCCTTAAGCTGTAAGATGTAAGAATACTGCTTTTATCTGAAAATTGAGGCTACGTCTAAACTAATCTGGATTCATTTGAAAACACATCTTTTTCTCGATACTTTGGCCTTCCGCTTTGGCTTTCCCAAGTGTATAACACTGAAAACAGCATTCTCATGTTGTAGTGTGGAGTGTGAAACCTGAGGTATTTGAAAACGATGATGCTTGTTATTCATGTGATGCATATTGTACCGAAATATGTAAAATCTGCTAAGGGGTGATTCAATGTAACAAAACGTAACAATCGATCATCTTTTATTGGAAAGTTAACATTTTATCAAACTGTGAACTAAGATATAGTGATCAAACTACATTTTATAAAAATCACCTGTCAAGTTTATATTACATCAGCATATAAAAGTCAAACTGGATGACTGCAGGGACTCATCTCAGGATCACTCATTTAAAGTCCGGGACACACCAAGCCAAAGAACTAGCGTAAATAGCGTGTAAGGAAATATCCTTCTATAGCAGCAGCAGGTATCATTAAGGAAAACCCAAACTAGGGCTGCAGATATACAAACCGTGAACAAAGCAGCGCTTGCTTTTTGAATATCAATCATGCTGATCACTTTCTTCATTCCAGTCGCTGAATGTTATTATGAAAATATTCGTGCATTCGAATGCTCAGGTAAGAGGACGTAAAATTATAACAGCCTTCTGTCTGTACCGTCTTCACTTCTTTGCTAGCTTTCATCACTTTCGCTTTTATTCTCGTGCACTGATTCGTTCGATAATGCCTAGTTCAGACTACACAACTTTAAACATCGGCAGATCGCTGTGCTGTTCAGACTACATGACTTGCTGTGGAGTCTTGAAGTCGTTGTGGTGTTCACACTACATGACACTTGCGAGCACGCGTCTAGTTTTGTGTTAGAGTGAAAGAAATGCACCTGCGAATGGAGAGATTCGTTACATGGATGCGTTCTCGCATTACAATAATGCACTCTCGACAATTATCAACTATAAAAACGAGTCTTGTCTGAAAGCTGCAATCGTTCTTCTTTATTATTGGTTAAAATATCTCATGTTTTTCCATGGGTGCTCGGGATCGGTGCCTATGCTCTCATTGGCTGTAGTTCATCGAAACACGTGACACCACAAGGATGTTGAGTCGGTTGACAGCTCCAGATATTTAGCTAGATATTTTTCTGGTGTCAGCCAGCTTTTTTAATTTGTCGTTGAGTAGTTCACTCATAAAGATTGGTGAGCGCTGATTTGCCCCCGATCTCGCTAACTTGCTTTTGAATCGGGCTTAAAATCTTGTAGTGTGAACTTGGCATAAGCTAAACAGCCAATCAGTGTTCTCTCTCTCACTGACGGCCCTATGCCGATTTAACATGCTGAATTGCCCTAAAAAACCCAGACATCCGACTAGAGCCAACGGTGCCTGACATTAGGCTACCCGACAGCCGACTTGGTGTGTCTCAGCAGTTCATATATTGCCAAAATGGTAAAAAAAAGAAAAAAAGAAAAGAAGATCAGTCAAGAAAAGAAAATTATTGAAAATATTCAAATCAGGAATGTCAGAATGTGTAATTTGAGCATAAAAATGTCCGTCAAAACCAACACATGTTGAACGATGTTCACTAACCCAGGTGTTTTTCTTTTGGATTGCTGTTTCTTCCCTTTAGTATGCAGTGTGAAGTATTTCACTTAGTTTTGCTGATCATTCCAATTCAATTTTAGTGAGTGAAGAACGAATTTAAACTCGTGCATGTTCTGTATTATGCACATTATTGTCTCCGACAGCATGTTCAGGCACCATTTTCTCCCTCTTCTCGGAAAGCGTTGACACAAAACATCTGTAGCGTGGGGTTTTCAGGAAATGTGTGTACTCGCTGAACCTCTGCTTTTCATAAATACCACAGTGTTTGACGCATACACAGTAAGATGATTTAAGCATTTTCTGACGTTTCAGTGTGGACGAGAAACCTTTGGAAAATGCTTGAAAAAACTAGCGTGGACAGAAAGTGTTTTGAAACTAAAATGTAGACATAGCGAGTTACGCTAACGAGTTATTTGAGCAAAAATGTGCAAATCACATGTATAAATGTACATCGTAACATGTATGATTAAACAGCCCTCTGTATAGCCTCATTTTACAGCCAGTAAAATTTCATACTGAGCTACTGGTTTGGGATTCACATTGGTTACGTGCTGGAAATTACTTTTCCAGGAATTGTTTTGCATCTAGGTTTAGCAGAACATTTGCCGACCAAGGAGGATTTATTTAGTTAATAATGCAGAGCCAGATAGAAACTCCCGAGTGGAACGAGTTCTTTAATGGTGACTTTGGTTGAGTTTAACAACTCATCGTAAAGGCAATCTCTCTCCGATGACACCTGTCTCCCATTACCGCTCATAGAATTGGCCAGACTGCTTCAGTTTCCCAGACAGCATTTCAAGAAGCCTTTGCTGAATCTGCACGGGTCCTGCAGAGCAGGCGGCTTTAAGCTTTCGTCATGCCACCAGACAAGTGTCGGGGATGCTATGATAGCTGGCAGGTTGTCTATGAGGCTTGAGTGGATGTGCATCTCATTCGGCTATATGGCTTTTCAGCCCTTTCTCTTCTCAAACCCGTAAATCCATCACGGCACACAATCCAGTAAACACTGTTCTCCCCTCTGCCTCCACGCTCTCTCAACGATTCACCCCGGGGAATTGTCTTCAGATTTGTGTCAATCATTCTGTCTGCCTAAGCTGGCCAGTTAATCCTAACGCTTCATGACAACAAAATCCATTCTTCAGAGTCTTTCCACAAGTCGCTCTGTTGTGATTTACTTCTCTCTCACGTGCAGTTCTACTAGCTGATGGTTCAGACAAAGAATTTATGCTAAAACATTATTATTAACTACCAATTTCCATGCAAAATCTGATTATTTGTCTTCATGTCAAGTATTTTAATAGAATGCCCTATCACTTCTCATTAAAAAGCTTATGATTGCTGTTATGGTTGAATGCAAATAATTTTTTTCCCCTCAATCTGTGTGTCATTTAATCAAAATTGTTATTGATATTTGACAAAAATAATATATATAAAGAATTAATAAAATGCACTGATGCATATTAGATTGAAATTTATTTCTTCATTTAAAAAAAAACAAAAAAACGATGAAAATACCTGATGGAATGAAAAAATACACTTTAATTAAAGTGGACCCACTTTATATTAAGTGGCATTATCTACTATGTACTTACATTTAAATTAATCATTTGATACAATGCACTTATTGTGTACATACATGTTTTTACATTGTACTTATATTTTAAAAACACCTGCATGTAATTACATCTGTAATTCATTTCTGTAATTACATTTATAATTACACTGTTGATATCCCATCCCTTAACCCTTACCCTTACCCTTAAACCTACCCATACCACCAAAGCTGTCCCTAACCTGCTGTCCCTAATAGCTGCAAATGTGTTTTGCAATTCATTATGAACCCAATAAGTACATTGTACTTATTTTTTGATGTAAGTACATAGTAGTTAAGGCCACTTAATATAAAGTGGGACCATTAAAGTAATGCCAATAATTGACCACCTTAATTTATTTCACTTTATATCCATTTAGAATTCAAATCTCTACATTAAAATACTATTATTTTAAAATCAACCAACCAACCAACCAACCAACCAACCAACCAACCAACCAACCAACCAACCAACCAATCAATCAATCAATCAATCAATCAATCAATCAATCAATCAATCAATCAATCAATCAATCAATCAATCAATCAATCAATCAATCAATCAATCAATCAATCAACCAATCAACCAACCAACCAACCAACCAACCAACCAACCAACCAACCAACCAATCAATCAATCAATCAATCAATCAATCAATCAATCAATCAATCAATCAATCAATCAATCAATCAATCAATCAATCAATCAATCAACCAGCCAGCCAGCCAGCCAGCCAGCCAGCCAACCAACCAACCAACCAACCAATCAAATTCAGTCTCTCCAAAACATGATATACATGGGACTCCCATTGAACAAAAGCAAGTCCAAACACAAGTTCATCCCTAAAATATGAAGTTTGATGAAGTTTACATATATTTTTATTTGACATCTGTGATATATTTTTGCAATATGGATTTTTGAGCAGCATTTCATGATTGGCTATTTACAATCTTAGATTGCTCATTAAATGTGAGACTATGTCAGAATATGATTAATTATGCCACAACACAAGACTTCTGTTTGTGTCAAGTTGATGTATACTCTGTTTTTCTTCCCTAATGAACAAGGGAAGCACAAGCTTTGCTCACACCCGCACAAACTCTGCACAAGCATTACTGCTTTTAATCTGGCATCAAGCCCGTTCCAAATAAAAACACAAAACAGTCTGAATCTCTGAATATATGTCTGGAGAAAAACAATCACTGCCCACGCAATGACTCTAGAGTTTATTAACACTCATGGAAAACTTAATACCCATAGATTAGTGTAGCCAATACTGAAAGCCTCTGTGACGAATATACATGATTTAGTAGTTTCTCTCAAGCTGTTAAAGTTATATCATGTGTGATTTATCCTTCACTGTTTATTACAGTATATCCCAGAGTGAAATGAAGGAGCAGTTTATAGTACTGTAAAGTTAACTCCCCACACAAAGGAGAGAGAAAGAGAGATAAAACAATTCTTTCAGTTCACACCTGCCTGTGCTCTTATTTGTCTGATGGACAGAGCAGCAGATTTCTCTGACCGTCTTTAACTTCTGCAACTGTACTGTAAATAAAGCGATGGTTTTAAAAATTGCTGTTTTGACCCTGGAGGAAAGAAAGTGCTACTCTGGGAACAGAACATAGTGCTTCCATTTTTCAAGCCTCGCCATCAAACTGTCAGAGCAAAACGGCCCGTTTTACTCCCCAAATCCTTCAAATCTACATTCAACTCATGGATTCTTATATTGATCTAATGTTTTTTAAAATACTACAAGCACTTCAAATTGTGTATAGAAAATTGCAATACAGATTATCAAATTTTCTGTAAAAGTCGCACCAGGTCAAAATTGCATTGTTGACAGAAAAAAAAAAACATTGGTGTGTAAGTTAGTAAGTTTTTAGTGGCATTCATTATTAACAACATTTAATATAAACGCAAAGTTTAAAAATGAATTAATTTGAAGCAAAACTGAAATAACCGGTGTGTGAGCAGAATGCATTTAAAGGTGCCCAAGAATGCTTTTTCACAAGATGTAATATAAGTCTAAGGTGTCCCCTGAATGTGTCTGTGAAGTTTCAGCTCAAAATACCCCATAGATTTTTTTAAATTAATTTTTTTAACTGCCTATTTTGGGGCATCATTAACTATACACTGATTTTTTCAGTCGCCGCCCCTTTAAATTGCGTGCCCCCTGCCTCACGAGCTCTCGACTTTAATACAGCGCATTTACAAAGTTCACACAGCTAATATAACCCTTAAATGGATCTTTACAAGATGTTCGTCATGCATGCTGTGTGTGCATACATCGAATCATGTGAGTAAAGTATTTATTTTGATGTTCACATTTGATTCTCTATGAGTTTGAGGCTATGCTCTGTGGCTAAAGCTAACATTACACACTGTTGGAGAGATTTATAAAGAATGAAGTTGTGTTTATGAATTATACAGACTGCAAGTGTTTAAAAATGAAAATAACGACGGCTCTTGTCTCCGTGAATACAGTAATGAACAATGGTAACTTTAACCACATTTAACAGTACATTAGCAACATGCTAACAAAACATTTAGAAAGACAGTTTACAAATATCACTAAAAATATCATGTTATCATGGATCATGTCAGTTATTATTGCTCCATCTGCCATTTTTCGCTGTTGTTCTTGCTTGCTTACCTTGTCTGTGCACAGATCCAGACGTTAATACTGCCTTTCCTTGTCTAATGCTTGAACATCGGCTGGCATATATGCAAATATTGGGGGCGTACACCCCGACTGTTACGTAACAGTCGGTGTTATGTTGAGATCCACTTGTTTTCCGGAAGTCTTTTAAACAAATGAGATTTACATAAGAAAGAGGAAGCAATGGGGTTTGAAACTCAATGTATGTCTTTTCCATGTACTGAACTCTTGTTATTCAACTATGCCAAGATAAATTCAATTTTTCATTCGAGGGCACCTTTAAGAAATAAACTTGGGCTCAGGTACTTTTCTCATTTAGCCCAAATCTGTGTGCACTTTGCGCGTTTTGCATGCTTGACATTAATTTCATTATATACAGTAAGTAGCAATACAGTATGTTATTTAAGTTATATGTTATATTTTATTTGTTATATGTTATATAAGTCTTTTATTTAAGATATAGTTTTCAGATTTCACACAAATTCCATGAAAATGGCTTGACTGAAGTTTTTGTATTTCCTATTGAAACAGAACATCCAACATTTCTTTTTTTCTTGTGAAAATACACAATAGACTAGATTTTCTACTTGCTGCTCAAATGCAGGTGGTATCAAGGGGAGTGGCTTTCTCTAGAAAGAATTTGATTGGACAGACATCTATAGTGCAGGATGAGTCATCAATCATTTTGTATAATTTTCCAGGGGGAGAAAAAAAAAGCGTATATCTGCAAAAGGTTAACTGTGGTAACTTTTAGGAGCGCACTAGCATAGATGACCTCAAAGATATCACACATGGGCTACTTAGAACCCATTTTCAAGAATTTTTAAAAATATAAATTCATAATTTTTCATCACAAGCTGAGCACAGTTTCTCAGTATCCTCAAGGTCACAGATTAGTTCATTGCCTTTCGGATCCACACTAAGTAGACAGTTTTCAGATTAGAGGAAGAGTACAAGTGAAAGAAAGTAGAAGGGGAGGAGGGAGAACAAGGCCACAGAGAACATTCATCTCTCATGAGGCCTGTGCTATTGTAGTTGTACCATGTAATTGTCCTCTTCTAAAATGCTGGAAGGTATATGGCAGAAATCTACATGAGCAGGAAAATCCTCCCTAACCAACAGAAGTGGATTGTGAAGATGCTACCTTGGAGACTTGTCTGAAGTTCATAAGAGGCCAAGATGTTGATTCTGAATAAATATATTTCCTATAGAATAGCATTTTATCTTATTGTATGTGGTTTTCATGTTGTTCTTTCAAATCCAAACTTATTTTTTTCCCCAGCAGTGAAGATACTTTTAATTCAAATGACTGTCCATCTTCCTAAACAGTGCTCTAAGCAGTAAACCAAAATTGCACATTTTTTACAGGAATTTATTGTATTATTTTTTACCTGCATACTTACTGTAATTTATATAGATTACAGTAGAAGTACTATTGCATTGTTCCTCTGTTAGAAGATATTACTGTTATTGTATTAAGTAGCCACAGATACTGTTTACACATCTAAAAACATATGTTCAATATAGTATGAGTGTGTCATTATGAATGCAATCCAGATGTACTACATTAACCATGTTGTTATTGTCATGTGACCTACGGCATCACTACCAGTTGCATCACTTCACTACCATTCCCAAATCATCTCCCGTGGCCTCATCGGATAGTAAAGCGTCTATGGTATACACAGTTCAGATTCTCGCCGGAAGTAGTAGGTCATCCGGATACTTTTTGCTTACTCTTTATAAGTAACCTACTGTTAATTTGGACATACTGTTTTTCACCCAGGGAAGTATGCTGTTTTGGATGTCATTTGTTGCCAAAATCTGAATTAGATTTAATACAATTATTTTTTTTTTAAACAGAGTGTTTGATTTTGTTTCAAATGCTTGAAATTTGTATTAGATTTTGTTGGTGTCATCTTTGAGAAATGCATTTTGGGTTTCAGGAAATGTCTTAGCAATTGAGGAAAAACTGTGATATGGACACACACGGAGCTGGGAATGTAGAGTTTGACCATGGCAATGGGGGATAATGATGTCAGATGGAGCAACAAAGGGTCAGTGTAATCATGAGCAGCCGTGCTCAGTAAGCAGCCACTTCTGTCAGGCTCATTACCTTCAATGAGTGCCGTCCAAAGGGGATATCAACTTTTGGTTATTCCACCACTGCAATCGCAGAGATGTGCAAGCAATTTTTCTGAGGATCTATATTTGTTTGCGCTGGTGTTCTGATGGTAATAGTTAATTGTTTTACTTCTCCGTGCTCTGAATTTTACCTGCCTTTTGTGTTTAACGTGAGGAAAATTACAGCTCACCCTAATCATCAGTGGTTGACATTGAAAGCCTGGTACTCTATTGTCTACACAATCCTTTTATTAAACAACAGAATTATTGCAAAACATCAGAGAGAGAGAGAGAGAAAGAGAGAGAGAAAAAATACATTTCAGCATTTCTTATTCGTTATTCCTGATTTTGGCCCCTGGCACATTTTTCTTCATATATAATGCATGGCTGAAATATATACAAGGCATATTTCATCTTTAGAATCATAACATGGTGAATCAAACTAAGCTGAACAAATGGAATGGATTTCACTGATAATGTAAACACAGGGGGCAACAACTAATAGTAATGGTGGGAAACCAGGCTATTTGTCCTACCATCCCTGTTGACAGCAGCCTAATATTTGCAGAAGAACTCGAGCGAGAGAGAAAAACATAGAGCATATTGTTTTAGTATTTGTCTGCATCAAGGTACAGCCTTTCCCTTCCATTAGTGCTTTACATGGTTTAAAATCAGGAAATCTGGTCTGTTTTACTCTGCAATTTGTTTAATCAATAAACAAATCAATGTGAGATGCAAATCTCCATTTTAGTTGTTTTACTTTAAGCAACAATTTTGACAAACTAGTTCTTATGGAAGCTTGTTTCCGCCACGTAATAAACAATTTAAAAGATAATTGCGACTTTTTATCTCACAATTCAGTCTTTTTTTGTCACAATTGCGAGATATAAAATCAAAATTGCGAGATATAAACTTGCAGTTGCGAGTTATAAAGTCAGAATTGCATGATATAAACTCACAATTGCAAGATATAAACTCCAGATATAAACATGCAGTTGTGAGTTATAAAGTCAGAATTGCCGGATATAAACTCGCAGTTCTGACTTTTTTTCACAATTGCGAGATATAAAGTCAAAATTGCGAGATATAAACTTGCAGTTGCGAGTTATAAAGTCAGAATTGCGTGATATAAACTCACAATTGCAAGATATAAACTCCATATATAAACATGCAGTTGCGAGTTATAAAGTCAGAATTGCCGGATATAAACTCGCAGTTCTGACTTTTTTTCACAATTGCGAGATATAAAGTCAGAATTGCAAGATATAAACTCGCAATTGTGAGTTATAAACAGGGCTTGACATTAACTTTTTTGCTCAACAGCCACTGTGGCTAGTGGTTTTCCAAAGTTACTAGCCACTCTGCATTTTAACTGGCCACAATTTTGCTGTTGGGAAATTACATTTTATATGATTAAAGTCGACTTTGGCATGCTTAAATTACTTGATTTTGAGTCATTTTACTTGATTTAGAAGATTTTAAACCCTTTCAAACTTTCAAATGCAGAGTGACCCAAATCAAGACTACATATCAGCTGGTATGTACAGGTGGGCAATATGAGCATAGGCTAATATGATACATTTTAGAAAAAAGTTATTTTTGTTAGGCTATATAAAAGAACAAAGAAGCAAATTAGCAAATTACAAAAACAATAGTACATTTAAAAAAATTTTTTTCAGATACAGTAGGTTTATTTAACATGTAGGCTATACATTTATTTAACATTTTTTGTTGTTTGATTAACATTAATGATAGACAGGTATTTAATTGGGCTGTTGAATGCATGGACATAATATACTGACACATATCCAGTTTTTACCCACCTGTTTACGTATACTTAACTGACTGTATTAACGCGAGATACTCCACACAATGGACATTTTGACATCTGTGTGTGCGTGTATTTGACTATTCAGGCGAAATGAGAATTGATCGCGCTCGCCAGAGAGAGAGAGAGAGAGAGAGAGCGCGCACGCGAGAGAACGCTTCTGTTGTGTGTCATTCAGCGTGATTCCACCGATCCCGCCTTCAATAACAGAAAGTTAATCAAAAGAATTGTAATTGAATTGTAATTTTGTGATACGACGATCTTGGCATTTTATTTGGCTGTAAGCTGAAATTAAATTCAACCCGCATTTGGCGGGTTGGTGGGAGTTAATGTCAAGCCTTGGTTATAAAGTAATAATTGCGGGATATAAACTCGCAATTCTAACTTTTTTCTCACAATTCTGACTTTTTTTTCACAATTGCGGGAAATAAAGTCAGAATTGCAAGATATAAACTTGCAATTGCAAGAAATAAACTCAGAATTGCAAGATATTAACTCGCAGTTCTGTCTTTTTTTCTCTCAATTGCAAGATATAAAGTCAGAATTACGAGATATAAAAGCAATTGCGAGGAATAAAGTCAGAATTACAAGATTGCAATTCTGATTTTGTTTCTTGCAACTGCAAGTTTTTATCTCGCAATTCTGACTTCTTTCCTCAGAATTGTGAGATATAAACTTTAAAATTGCGAGTTATAAAGTCCAATTCTGAGGAAAAAACACTGACTTTTTTTCTTGCAGTTGCTAGTTTATATCATGCAATGCTAACTTTATAAATCGCAATTGCAAGTTTATATCATGCAATTCTGAGAAAAAAAGTCACAATTACCTTTTTTATTTATTTTTTTCAGTGTCGGAAACAAGCTTCCATAAGTTCTTCTATCCAACAGCAATTAGCAGTAACTCAATTAAAATGATTTATTAATTATACGAGCTGAATTATACAAGCCAAAGCAGACCTCAATTAGCCTCTGTGCTAATACTAGACTATATCTGTGAGTTGGAGACACATTAAAAACAGTTGCTTGCTCCTATCTGACCCAAAATCTGGCCAACATCAAGCACCCGAATCTGTGCTACATCTCTGAGCAAGAAAAATGTTGGGTGACTCGGGGTCAGGGACTGACAGTTCCATTCGCTGGTTTACAGGTACCTAAACAACAAGGCGGCCGAGCCACAATAACACACCACAATATATTTTCCTGACATTCGGTCGCAACACATTTCCCAAGACTCCAAGAATATGAGAGGAAACCTGCATGAAAACACATCCTCAGAGCCGTTCCCTCTCCATTTGTTTCCTTGTAAATATACGAGAGGCAGATTGTATGCCTCTTATGCAGAAATGGACAAAAAAGCCAACCAGGCGTTTAGAGGGGTATTGACATGAGGAGAAATGAGAGAGTGACTTTGGACGCGGAGCATCATTTAACAGAGCCTGCGGCGCTGGCTTGTCTCGCTTCTTCTCGCGGAAGGCCTCTGCCACTGCTCTGGATGCTTGCTGTTTCATTATGATGAGGCTATGGGCTAAATGTAGCCAAGCATATCAAATATCCTCGAAGCACGTACTAAATAAATCATTTTATTCATTCCATTACTGGTGGATGTGTTCGCCCAGTAAAGCATCATGGGACCGAAGCAAACAAGGAGCTTTGGCGCTTCTCTTGAAAGACCTCCGTGCTCAGACCGGAGAGAGACACAAACCACAATTCATTTTGATGTAGTGTGCGATTGATAATTACATTTAAGAAAATAACGGGCTAAGTGCAAAGCAGCATGTCTAGAAATCAGTGCTGATGCTTTTAAATCCTTCTTTTTTCAGCAAATTTCTTCCTGGGTGAGCCTTAGGCGGCCAAAATTATTATTATTAGTGCAATCATGTTCATTTTAAACAGTCCTGCTAAGATAATTCCTGTAAATAAGACAATGTGTTTCAAAATCAGAGTGAAAGAGGAAGGCGTTTTGATCTCTTTTTTTTGACGGCTTGTGGCTGAATTTACTGGAGCTCAGGTGGTTTGTCAGAGCGCACTGTATTTTGTGAACCTGCAATAATGTGGGACATGCCTAGTGAATTTCTAGTCATCAGGTTATAGTTCCCCTGCCTGCATCCACAGTAGCTGTAAACTGATTTTTTTTTCTTTATGCTATTTTAGAGATTTCTATCAATATTTCTGACACACAAGGACAGGGAGAGAGATGCTTTTTCAGGATTCTCTAAAATCATTTGAGTCTCATTCGGAAGAAAATCTCTCTAGAATGTGAACTTGTGTCACATAAACAGCTGGTATTTTAGCAGATTTCACAAACTCGTAGGCGTGATGCGGTTTGTTAGTGGGCTAAGGGTCTATTTACCTGACAACGACAGACTTTCTTGCTAGAACAATCTGAAAGATGATTGTCTTCTCTGGGAAATCTGGATAGGGAGAGAAAAAGCGCTGGGAGACTCGCAGGGCTCGTCTCTGGGACTGACAGCTTGAATCAGTGTCTGCTAAGGGAAAATATCACAGGGCTCTTTTCTCAAAAGATAATTTGCTTTTGTTGAGGAACTAAACCCATCTTACTACCCCTGTGTGTTTGACGGTGAAAATTGAATAGTTTTATTTTCCTTCTGAGCAAAAAACAAAAAACAAAGCTCCACTAGGGCCGATGACGACATGCGATGGCAATTGCTTTCTTGGTTTAAGTTGTGCATCCTTATCTTTTCCCTGGAGATTATGAGAAGAGCCCTCTTAAGTAAAGATTGTCTCTCTCTCCTACAAAATTACCCTCTTTCCCACTTACAGTAACAAAAAAATATATAAACATTTCCAGGGGAAATCAATAGTAACAATCAAACCGCGCTGCTTCGCCGTTTATCTTCATTTTCAAATCAATTTACACTCCGCAGAGACGACACCCAACTGTGAAACTTTGCATCAGACAATGTTTTGAGGTCAATAATGCTTTTAAACAAGGAAAAGTAGAATTACTTGTGCTTATTAGAAGTAGCGATATCAGGATTGAATTGATTAATTAATTGACACCTCATAATATGAGTTTTTAGTGCATGTGTAAATACAGGAGTGGATAACTGTGAGAAGCAGCTCTACACCTGGAAATGTCAATGTGAAATTTAATGGGTCTCTAATCTTCGACTTTTAGCAAGTGGGTAGTTAATTTACAGGTATTTGAACGTGTCAGGATTTAGCATGACTGAGCTTATGGTGTATTGACAAGGTCAATGAGAAAAATGACCTGCACAAATATTGTTTCCACAAATGGGGTATACAAATAGGATTGTAGCTTTGGTTTTATAGTTTTTGATAAACTTATTTAAAGTCCCCCTGTAGTTAAAACTCATCTTTGTTCACCAAAATTACATATTTCAATGTTTATTTTTTCCTGTGAAAAAAATCTTAATGCCTTAAAATAGCTTGAATGTAACTTTACACATTTGCCTCATTTAATATACACGGATCTATGAATATGATAATTAGCCCCGCCTTCACTCACTAGGACGAGCTCAGAGATCCACTCGGTCAACTTACTGAGGTAAACGCTGCACAATGGTATCCTTTTTTACAACATCGGACACATAACGGTAATTAATATGATTAGCTAGTTTCGCTTGACTATGTTATCAAACAGCTAATAATGTGCTGCTAATGTTACACAAACCATGTTCATATTCATGAGTCAGACAGCTGTCTCCTAACAATCAATATCCTTAGAAACGCTTTGAATAACTCAGAACGTCAGTGGAGAAAGGCATATAGTTCATCATAACATCGTAATATACATCATACACCCGCCATATTGCTAAATCTACCAGATTTTTCATATCAACAGAAAAATATACCGGGATAACCTTCTTTTGACACTCCTGCGCGGTCAGTATATGCTAGATATGCTAAAGCCCACCGGCATTATGACGTGATTGGTTACAAAATAGTTTGTAACGTCAGAAACACCAGCGGTTTCAAACTGCAGGTTTGAGACTGTCTTTGGTTTACTGCAGTTTTAAAGAGAAAATACTCAGCAATGGTGTTGACTTATGAATTTGCTCATGGTTTGTCTCAAAGCATAAAAACACCACATAAACATTAAAAACTTGATTTTCACCACAGGGGGACTTAAAAAACAAAAAAAACAAAAAAAAAAACAAACAAACAAAAAAAAAAACGTTATATTTTTGCTCACCAGCCACTGTGGCTAGTGGTTTTCCAAAGTTACCAGTCACTCAGCATTTTCACTTGTCACAACTTTGACATTAATACTATGGGGAAAAACTGCCATATACTGTAGATATTTTTAATATTATTTATTAATTTGGCAGCAGGTAAATTAGGTTGCTGTCACTTTAAGACCTGACACATGGATCCATTATACAGTTACACATGTTTACTTTCTTGACTGTTAATGTTCTTAACTGAAGACTCACCAAGACCCACATCTGGATATTATTTTGTGTGTATTTGGCTGTTTAAGCGCAATAAGCAGTGAAAAGTAACTCAGTTTAGTACTGAGAGGTGGCTTTATGTGTGCGCACTTTGGGTTTGAGAACAATATCTGCGGGAATGAGTAAAATTATGCGCAATATGCGCAATCCCACGCCAAAATTTAACCCCTGTAACACCAACAATACTCATCCGGATCAAATTAAATGAGTGAGTCAGGGGAGACGAGTTTGTGTCAACTCTTGCTTTGTATTTTTTTTATCCTCATCAGCTTACTTTAAAACATAAGTTTTAAAATATGCATCATGGGAAGAGTAATGATATAGTCAAACAAAAACATCCTGTACTTCCCATGCTTGCTACATTAACATGAAATGCCAGGAGAAGGTTGAATCTGAGCCTCTAGAGGCAAAAACCTCTACGATCTTCCTTACATTATTTACACAGCCAACAACAGGTGATTACTGTCTACCAGCAGTTAACGGAGCCAAAGATAAAAGCAAACAAGAGCTAAATCCGGTTTCATTAGTCGCACACCATCACATCTCAACCTTTAATGTGCTACAGAGAGTTAACATAATCTGTGGGACCTCTCTGATGGATAACCTGCTGTTCTCCTCAGCCTTAGGCATCTGCATTACAGTGTCAGCGGGGAGGCCGACATGAGTGACACTATTCTCCCACTGTATATTACAAGCCAGCTGGTGGAATAGTGTAGCGATTACCATTTCTCACATTGTCTAAGAGTGCGGTACAGCTCCAAACTGAAGTTGAGTCTTAACTCTAGGTTCACAGGTTGACAGCCACATATCCTACTTGACACATAAAGATGTCTCATCAATCTAGTTTCATTTTGGAATCATAATTCACCCTTTGCCAGGAGGTTGATTGACAGGCAATCTGACCAATCGTGACGCTGAATCCGCCATTTTGTCCAACAAAAAACAAAACAAAAAACAAACAGAAAAAAAAGACAGACAGGAGAGTTAAATTTACGTTGGTGGACTTAAACTTAAAAATGGTGTGTATTGATGTCTTTCTGCAGTTGAAACAACATACCTTCTAATGTTAATTCGGTAACACTTTTATATGGGGAACAATACTCACTATTAACTACTTGCTTATTAGCTTGCATATTACTAGAATTTTGGCTATTTACTTATAAAGCACATATTAAAGCAGAACTAAGTAACTTTTTTTACCTTCATAAATAGTTTTCTAAGTCCTTACAATGGTTAATTGACTTGTAGTGGTGTGTTTGAGCCATGCACTAACCCCCTCTGGCACGTCTACACCAGAAAACAGCACTTGCAAGTTGAGCTGTGCTGACCTGACACAATCTCGCCTCATGTTCATGTTCACGCGAGAGTGACAAAACGCTTTACGGTAATTCAAAAAGAATGTATATATTATCTCTTTATAAGACAATTTCGAAAATTACCCACCTCCATCAAGATTTCTTGTACTGTATTTGCAAAACTATGCGCTGGTGAGCGTTGTAGTCATTGTAGTCCAGAGCTGCACTTGGAGTATTTACGACAGTGTGATTCACTGAAGGAACCTGTAGGGGGAGCTTCGCAAATCTTACTGAGTTCCGCTTTAATGCCTTATTCTGCATGACCTTATTGATCGGGAGCAGTAAAATAATCATAATGACACCACATAATTAAAGATTTTTGGTTTAATAAATCGGTTATGAGAATCCTCAAATCAAGCCACACACCCCAGATCATTGGGGGTTGCAAATCGGTTGCAAAATCGGCCTTAAAATCTTCAAGTGTGTGGTCATCCTAAGTCCTATCTATTTGAATGTGGGAAACCTAAAAATCTCAAAAACTGCTTGCCGACACACATTTAAATAGCATATTTCAAATTTGCAATATTCACTTAAACTGTCTCATAAATGTTGATTCTTATGCTCAAATAGTGTTAAAAAAGCTTATTTTCTAGACTAGACCAGCCAATGCACATGTGCAGCCGTCTCAGTATTCTCACTGTTCAATACAGCAAATGGAGCTGCAGTAATGCGATGACTTTAGGCTGTTTCTCAATATGCATTTTTAAGTGATCTTGCATCTTTGTGTATTTGTACTATATAATCATCAACCATTGAATTTCAAGTCCAATGCTCAAAAACACAAGTAAAGAGGACGGAAGAAAGTATCCGGATGTGGTCTTGTTATTGAGGATGCATCAAACAGACTTGAGAGAATCAAACCATTCCCAGAAGACTCTGCAGGCAGACGACGTATGGAAGCCTGTAAGCCTTAAACTTTTCGCTCTAACTTAAGAGATTTCCACTCCAAGCTTGCAAAATATGTGACATCTCATAAAAGTTAACATTTGTTGTTTTGTTTTCCTTAAAGGGGGCCTATTATGCCCCTTTTTTACAAGATGTAATATAAGTCTCAGGTGTCCTCAGAATGTGTCTGTGAAGTTTCAGCTCAAAATTCCCCACAGATCATTTATTATATCATGTTGTAAATGCCTATTTTTAAATGGAAGGAAAAACATGATGTTTTAATGCATGTATCTTTAAATGCTAATGAGCTGCTGCTCTCCACCCCACTTTCCAGAAGAGGGCGGAGCCTATATATCTGTTTGGTTTTGATTATCATCTCTATCGCGGTCACGCTCACGTTATCTGGAAGCGTTTTAAACTATATGTCAGTGTAAATTTCTGATATATTTTATGAGCGCACACATCTGAAGCACGCGCACAGAAAGCTGGCTGTCAGACGGCGCATCCCTTGAGTATTAAACTAAGTTCTCTTTCACATATTGTGCTTAAAATGTCAAAATACACACAAAGTTATGTCAAAAACACACAAAGTTCACATAAACACAGTCGGTTATGTCTGTGAATGTAAACAGCAAGTAAAGAAATTGTATGTGTATATTACATCTGTGTATTAAAGTGACAGCAGTGTAATATACAGGACCTACTGCTATAAATGCTGTTAATATTAACCCTTTGACGCATACGATCACACCGGTGTGATTAGAACGTTCACTGCATCACATGATCAACTGCCAAAATCAAATGTGCGTGCACGCTTTGGCTGGCACTAAACCAGAGACGCAGAGCGATACTAATGTTAGCATCCTCTCAGCCTCGATGGCAAACATACTACTGTTCTCCACTGATGCAGTATCTAGTCAACAAACTAATTACTTTATAATGATATGAAAACATGTACTGTAGTGTACACTGTATATACACATACCGCTTTGTTGTCTCTGTTTTAAATCCGTTTTTGAAGTGTCCCACTCTGTGGAGCGCGCAGCCTCATGGCACGTGTCAAAACAAACTCTACGAGGCATCAGTGTTAGTTTTTATTTCACCTCTAGAGGCCGCTCTCATACTGTATAATGACAGCGCACTCTTCTCAGCCGCTCCAGCAACGGACGCAAACCGCAAACTGACTTTATTTTGTAGTAAGTAGCGAAAATGCTTTGGGAAAAAGTATCGGAGTAAAAGTATACATTTTATTTAGGAAATGTAGTGGAGTAAAAGTAAAAGTTGGCAGAAATATAAAAACTCAAGTAAAGTACATATTCTCCCGAAAAATACTCAAGTAGCCTACTGTAACGAAATATTATTACTTCATTACATTACACCAGTGTTTGTGCAATATGATGTCACAAAAAGCTACAATCTGCAAACGGCTTGTTCTGAGACAAAAAAAGTGGGTATAAGGTGGCTGTGCAGACACACTGCCGACAAACAAACACCATGTAGAAGTGAATTTTGCATAATACGTCCCCTTTAATTTTAATAAAGTAATAAATTTGCTCTTATAAAGTAGTCTGGCAAGACTGGTCTCCATGAAAATGCAAGAATGAAAGTCTATTCTTTGCATGATACAGTATATATATCAGTGGCGTGCGGTCCATATAAGCTGCGAATGCTCTGCATACCCAAACCATTCGTGGACTCAGCAACTAATATTAACATTATAAATTACTATTAAATCCTTGTTTGGGGTGTACCATAAAGCCTACATGATTGGAAATGCGTACATAACTGTCCGTAATTTATTTATTTGCCAAATGATGGTAATTTTCTTTAAATCTGCCA
This sequence comes from Megalobrama amblycephala, assembly GCF_018812025.1. Lineage (NCBI taxonomy): Eukaryota > Metazoa > Chordata > Actinopteri > Cypriniformes > Xenocyprididae > Megalobrama > Megalobrama amblycephala. Next base: position 41,517,014 of record NC_063044.1, read on the forward strand.
GTTACGGAGACTTCCGGGTGAGCTAATCTACAGCAGCCAGCTTTTGCGCCTTCGTGTTTTTGTTATGGAACGTCATCATTGGTTTTGCTGGCCTATGGGAGTTTTCATGTTAGGATAAGCTGTGAGCAGATCACTCGCCCAAGAGGAAAAATGAGCTGCTGCCAAATCTTGATCACAGAAAATCACATTGTATTTGATACAAAACTAACTGGACTTAACCAAATGGGGAATAAAATCATAACTAAAACTATTTTCATAGTATTTCATTTTCTCCACAGATAATTTTTTTATGAAAACTTGTCAAAACTTGTTTAAGACAGTCCTACCGTAACTAGGGCTATCAGAGGATGTTAATCGATAGTCTGTGCATTTTTTAAGTCATTTTGCACAATTTCAACTTATTTTTTAAAGAATACTGATATTTTTATTTATTATACCCTACTTATATTTATTATAATTACATTTTATTTATTTATTTTTGTTTAAAAAATACTTCTGGCATACATTTAACCCTTAAATGCATCGGGTCTTTAGTGACCCCGTCATTCACTACTCTCCTCCTCGTTCATTTTTTAAAGTTAGACATCAACCTTCTTGGTATTCCTCAATCAATTCATTATAAAGAATATAACAAGAAAACAAATCCTAAAATTATAAAAGAATGCCTATTTTTGTATTCATTTTTTGTAAAAATTGTATAGGGTCGCAAACGACCCGAGGTGTGTATGAGTGTATGTATATTTTTTCTGCACAACAATAATCGAATCTTAGATGACGGAATAAGTGCAATTCATCTTTATTCCACAAGGTGGCAATGTCTGATACACAATGCTGAAGTGACGACTCATTCAGACAGAAAACAAAATAATAAGAAAACCATGAAATGGCTCAGCGATTTACTGCAGAGCAAGTACTGAACGCAATCAAATATGACTAACTGTCACTGGATGGATCTGGTGAAGCTGTTTGCGATCGAAATATTGATTTTGAAGATGTTGAAAATTATATAGTTTTGATAATACATTTGAGATAGAGAATGGGCTCATGTTCGTGACCTCAAACATAAAACTAGCCCATTATTGGCTGAATTTACTGTGAAATAAGCTTTTTGACGAGGACAGTGATGATGGCATAAAACATCTGCTCAAACGGAGCCCTTTCAAGCTCCAAAAGGACAAAATATGCTTTATTTTATTCTTCTGTAATTGTTACTCTAATATCAGAGGAGTTTTATATTATTGCGACAGGTAAAGATCCTTCCGTGTTAGATATAGATCCGGGTCGATAAAGACCCGAATATGTAAGAATGATTGGCGAAACAGTCATGCATTTAAGGGTTAAATTGACACAATTGATTTAGATCTGATTTAGATCTGTGTCCTAAACTGATACATTTAAAGGTGAAGCATGTCGTTTCTGTGACACTATAGCGGATTACAAAAATACAGCATGTTTTGCAAACGCACCTTTCGCATGTCGCGCCACCGTGGATTCAAACATCACAAAAGCTCTTATAGGTGCTTGTGAATGCACGTCTCAACAGGTAAATATAGGCTACTCTCAATAAAAAGTCAAGCATATTAGAAATACTTTTCGCTGTGTTGCTATTTGTCATGAGCAAGCAAATGAGTAAACTAACACTGAGAACGTGAGCATCTTGCATATTAGCTATAAACCCATTCAATGTAACTGCAATCGTGCTTAATGGAATTGACAGCACTATTAAAAAGTAGTGTAGCAATTAATGTTTCTCACATGGTCTAAGAGTGTGATACAGCTCCAAAAATTGTTGAGTATCATCTTCACACTTGGTTCACAGGTTGACAGTCACTAATTCTACTTGACACGTACAGATGTCTCATCAATCTAGTTTTATATTGGGGCCATAATTGCTTCATAGTTGCTTCTTTCCAGTTACCTCCAGAGAGATAGCGCCTTTTCTGCGTCAATGCAATGTTCTCGGGTTTCGCATCGGATGGTGCTCTATAGATGTGCCACTGTCACAGCAGATGTATCTGATATGACTTGCCTACACCCAGGTGTCACAAAGCACACAGAGCTAACGCAAATATAGCTCAGTGAAAGCGCTGAAAGACACCATCATAAATATCGGGAAGCAGACATTGTGGGTCATGTGTGGGTGGATATAGTTGCCTGCATATTGTTGACAGCATTAGTGCTTTATAATTAAATATCCAACATTACAGATGTTACATAGCATACCATGAAACCCAAGAGTGTTGCCCATGACCATCATAGGCAGGCATGCCTCTTCAATATATATTTTTCAGGGAGAAGTGATTGATTGTTTTGTGTTGTGGACGTGGTGAAGCTGAACCACAACCATAGTAAAGTATCGGTCAGGGATACGAGAAGGCAGAACTGAGCTGGAAACCATGGCAACTCTCTGTGCTGTGTTGCTCAGCTCCCCTGGCCCTGCCCGAGAGGAGAAGAGAGGAGGAGAGGAAACAGATACCTGTAGAAGCCTAATCCCATTCAACACCTGCATACAAAGAAGCCCTCGCGTTCGACGTGATATGAAAATACACAGGGGATTGACAAGATACATTTTTGATGGACTGCTGTTTTCCTGCACTGCCATATCACACGCTGCACACACCAGAAATAACAAACAGTACCGGCTACCTTCCTTCTGATTCTGCTAGTAAAACATTTGAGCAAGGAAATTTGAATTAGTCTTCCTTCTTTTTATTTCCTCCTCCTCAGCTTGAATGCCACTTGCCAGATGATTGATAGAAGCTGTCAGGGCCGTAATCACTTGTTTAGTTTGGCTTCAGTCATGGGTTTTGCATACGGGCACTTGAGGTGGTGATCTAAAGGAGGAACGTGAAAGATCCGTTCATTTTGACATTCAAGAGCAATGGCTGAGTATAATTTCCCCTGACATTATATTCATTTACATTCAAATTATATACAATTCATGACTTATGCAGTGTTGTCTATCTATCTATCTATCTATCTATCTATCTATCTATCTATCTATCTATCTATCTATCTATCTATCTATCTATCTATCTATCTATCTATCTATCTATCTGTCTGTCTGTCTGTCTGTCTGTCTGTCTGTCTATAGACAAGAAAACAAATTTTTAACTACTACAGTATGCCATTTTTTTTGTGCAAGTGTGAGACAGGCTAGTGGCATGGCTTTTGTTTGAGTTGAAAGTAGACTTGTGAGTAATATTATAAAAAGGTCATATAACTGAGTAGACATTGTGGGAATTGTTGGAATGTCAATTTACGGTTACAGTGTTAACTGTAAATTATACAGTGACTTGTTATTTTTAACTTCCAAAAAGTATTTTACCGTAAAATTACATTAAATGGACCGTTAGATCTATTACAGTTATTCACCGTATATAGTATGGAAACTTTCTGTAAACCAATTAACTGTTTATCACCGTACCATTTTTAGAGTCTTTAACTGTTAAAACCACAGTCAGTTTTTACAGTGTATATATACATATGGCCTACTTTTATATTTTATGGTGCTGTTTTGTCATATTGGATGTTTGACAGCCTCTGGTCACCATTCACTTTCAAAAGTGCAGTGTGAACATTTTGCCTAATATTTCCTTTTGACTTGCACATAATAAAGAAAATCATATGGTTTTAGAACAATGTGAGGGTGACAGAACTTTCATTATGGATGAACTTTCCCTTTAATGATATTCACTCATTATATGGTATCATCATGCCATGTTTTTCAGTCATAAGTTCACCTCATGGTTCTTTCATATGCTCTCTAAAGACAACAGAGCAGGACCCAGCCATGAGTTTAAAGATAATGGCTGAATTCATAATAGCATGCTGGTGTACTCTTAGTATTTCTGCCAAACATAAAAAAAAAGTATGCTACTGGAAAATGCCATTTCAAATTCATCCAGTGTGTGGTTATGAGTCTGCAGTGTCTGTGCACAAATTAAATAATTTTTATATGTCCAAGACAAAAAGAAGGTCCTTTTTTCTCATGAATAGTCCTCAGTTTGAGTCTAATGTTGTAAGAAGCCCAGACCGCCCTTGTGAAAAGAAGTGTTGTTTTGAATGTGCACTTGTAGTGTACTTCAAATCTTAAAAGTATATAAAAAAAAAAAAAAAAAAAAAAAAAGTTAAATAGAGGGCACTTTATCAATTTTATATTTTAATATATATTAAAGGGGTGGTTGATTGGGTGGATAAAGGGGTGAAGTCTCTGATGTCCCCAGAGTGTGTATGTGAAGTTTTAGCTTAAAATACCCCACAGATAATTTTTTATAGCATGTTAAAATTGCCACTTTTTGGGGTTGAGCAAAAACGTGTCATTTCAGTGTGGTCCCTTTAAATGCAAATGAGCCGCTGCACTCGGCCTAAGAGGGCAGAGCTTCAAGAGCTGATTCTCCCCTGTCAGGATTTAGTCAGGACGCGCTATGTCAGAAACTGCGAATATATGCTGCATGGAGATAGAACAGGTATAGTTTAGTTCAATTACGGTTATAACTTATATTGTCTTCTTGTTTTTATCCACTATATTAGTACAAGCCAGTCTAATGATGTTTATTGTACTTCACACAAAATATCAAGCGTCTGTTTTCATTCTAAATCACTGTAAGAGCTTAAAACAGTGCAAGTGTGCATTAAAATATTATCCATAAACTCTCTCTCTCTCCCTTGCATTATCATCAACATACACAGCGAATTACACAGAAACACTCGTTACAACTAACAGTAAGCAAATATATAAAGACCTTATGCCTTTTCAGGTGGTGCTTAATAAACTGGTAAACTTTATATCCGTAAATCAGCTCCAATAAACTGTAATAAAGTGCTCTCACCTTCATTACTGCCTTATCCAGTATCACTCTGGAGACTGTAAGCTGGATCATGAACAGTTTACTGATCTATCCTTGAATAACACATTTTTAGCACAACCTCTCTTTTGTATTGTCCCTTTGTATTGACATTCGTTCACAAAGCAGTCCGGTGTGAAATGATTCGCACAGACATAAACGAATTTTGGTAGAATTGAGGGAGCATTTTCTTTGAAAACAAAATGAATCCACCTCGTTTTCAGTGGCTCAGATTTCAGGAGTAAATGGAGAGAGCTATTTGGATTAATCCATCCAGCTACAGAACACATAAAACGCTTGGGAGGCATTCTCGTCAGTGCAGTAATGGTGGACTGTGTAAACTTGCTGTGAACTCACTCAGGGCGGTTCTATATTAAAACGGCAGTGTCTGACAACATTCGTGGGCGGGGCCTGTGGCTAAAGTGACTGTTTTTACTGTATTTTAGATTAAATACATGCAGCCTTGCTGAGCACAAGAGACTTCTTTCAAACTTTTCCAAACTTTTGACCGGCAGTGTGCATATTAAAGCATTATGTTTTAATAATTTTTGTTGTGCTATTGAAGATGTACACTTTTTTTTTTTTTTTTTTAATGAGTTGACTAAAATGCTAAACCACATGTAAAAAAGTACTTAATAATAAGTTTAATTGTAGTGTGTAATTTAAAGGTGCCCTAGATTCAAAAATTGAATTTACCTCGGCATAGTTAAATAACAAGAGTTCAGTACATGGAAATGACATACAGTGAGTCTCAAACTCCATTGTTTCCTCCTTCTTGTGTAAATCTCATTTGTTTACAAGACCTCCAAAGAACAGGTGAATCTCAACATAACACCGAATGTTACGTGACAGTCGGGATCATTAATATGTATGACCCCAATATTTGCATATGCCAGCTCATGTTCAAGACATTACACAAGAGCAGGACGTCTGGATCTGTGCACAGCTGAATCATCAGACTAGGTAAGCAAGCAAGAACAATGGCGAAAAATGGCAGATGGAGCAATAATAACTGACATGATCCATGATTACATGATATTTGTAAATTGTCTTTCTAAATGTTTCGTTAACATGTTGCTAATGTACTGTTAAATGTGGTTAAAGTTACCATCGTTTATTACTGTATTCACGGAGACCAGAGCCGTCGCTATTTTCATTTTTTAAACACTTGCAGTCTGTATAATTCATAAACACAACTTCATTCTTTATAAATCTCTCCAACAGTGTAGCATTAGCCGTTAGCCACGGATCACAACCTCAAACTGAATCAGAATCAAATGTAAACATCCAAATAAATACTATACTCACATGATCCGATGTATGCATGCAGCATGCATGACGAACACTTTGTAAAGATCCATTTTGAGGGTTATATTAGCTGTGTGAACTTTGTTTATGCAATGATAGAGTCGAGAGCTCGGGAGGAGGCGGAGAGCGCGAGCAATTAAAGGGGCTGCCTACCTGAATCGGCGCATTTCTAATTATGCCCCAAAATAGGCAGTTAAAAAAATGAATTAAAAAAAAATCTATGGGGTATTTTGAGCTGAAACTTCACAGACACATTCAGGGGACACCTTAGACTTATATTACATCTTGTAAAAAAAAAAACGTTCGATGGCACCTTTAATATTACATCTACAGTAGATATATTTTAAATGTACTAAATTGCAACTTCAACATTAATTACACATTTATGACATATGTTAAGTTTCAGTAGAAATTACATTAAAGCATGCTTTAATTCACCAAAAATGCTTGTCAGCCCATTTGGAAATACATATTTTAAAGAGATTAGAAGTAATTATAAAATGACATTATAAAAAAAATTACCTGAGTCAAAAAAAAAAAAAAAAAAAATTACCTGAGTAGTTTAATTGCAAATAAAATTCAGTTAAGTGCCTGACAACATTCAAGAATATACTATTATTTCCATGGTAAGTACTCTTTTGTATGCTAAAGTGTACTTCTTTTTCATAAGGGTGCATGTGAGACTAGCCTTCCACTTAACCATTATTCTCCAAGCAGTTTGCTGTGAAACCCTGCGTTGTGCTCCTCAATGGTATAATGTCTAGCAGTGGGGAGCTTGGATTATGTTGATGTAAATGTCAGCACGTCACCCTCGCCTTATACTACATGCCACCGAACATTCGAGTGAATGTACCTCTCCGCTGAAGATCACATCACTCATATTCATGGAATAATATGCCCATTTTTAGCCATTAGAGGAGGTTTTATGATTCACTGGCTGAAAGAAATGGCGGCCATTTTATGTATAGTGCTCTCTTTGCCTGTCGGTGTTGCGTGTAGCACAGCCTGCATGTTCTGAGAGAGTCTATCAATTGTAGGTGCTGTATTCATAGAGCGTTGCAACTGAGGGCCATCACGCATTAGGTATGCTGTGTGTGTTTGTAAGTGCGTGGGTATGTCTGTGAGAGCATGTACGTGCCTGTGTATGCCGGCTGCACTCTCATATTTTTTCCTCCGTTTGAATTTTAATTTGATTTTGATAACAGCACCATTTTGCAGTAATTACTTATCACTGATGTAATTTTACAGACTCTCAAGTTATCCACTAAAACACCTTGAGTTAAAATGTAGTTTCTCTTTCCTTTGATATAACTTTTGATTATTTCAGACTTCCCAGACAATAATTAACAAATGAAACATGCTCAGATGTATTTAATTATATGCTGTAGCATATTTTGCATAATTAATGACTGTTGAATTCAAGCTGAAAATATGAGCATCATAATAATTCAGCTTCTTGTTATGCAGGTGAAACATTTATTCACACTTTCTGAAGGAGAGATGGAGATAATAATGTGTCTATGTATCACAATGTTTATGTTTTCCAGAGTAAAAATCAAAATGCCACTCAGGTTCTACATGTAGTCTGCAAGAAATGCAATTAAAATACTGTGTGTTGTTGAGGAAAAAATACAATAAAAATCCACAGGGACAAAAAAATGGATCAAATTAAAGTTCAATATAGTGAACCATTTTCACACTCGGCGAAAGAAATGTCAGGGCTTATCTTTGATATCTTAAACTCTGCCCTCCAAATCATACCATCTTTGAACCTGCAGCACTTTTATTTGGAGTTATCTTTATAAAATAAATAGCCACAGGAGAAGTCAGCAGCAAATCAAGTATGAATGCTTTGCTGCATTTTCCCCAGTTCTGCAGGAAACAAGCAAATCTGATTAACATCTTTCACAATTCAATTCACAACGTGGTCGCTGGGCAATGAGGTAGTGTCTGTAAATATCGCCAATGTGCCAAAACATTCATTTACAATTTAGCAGGAGTTCAATCTCTGTCCCAAATCTCACATGCCACTATGCCACCGGAGGATGATGGGAGAGAAGAGATGCCACTTCAAAAATTCAACTGTTTACATGCAAGAAAGAGGCAATGAATAAAAATAACCACTAGAAGAAGAATAAAGAGTGCCAATTAAAATGACACGGTAAAGCAGAGGCTTGAGGCTATGAGGAGCAGGAATGCTGGCTAGCTTTAATGGTGAAACCAAAACAAAGAGGAGTGTTTTAATGAGCGTCTCTTTCAAAGGAACGCATTGTCGGTGCCTCTCTCACTCGTGTGGCTGGCGCACGCAATTCGTTACGCAAGGCTTGTTTGAACTTGAACACTCGAGTGGCAACCGGTCGCTGATCCTGTGTGTAAATCACAGGACCCAATAGCACAAACATCAGTAGATAACCATAAACACATTAGCCATGCTAAGTGTGACATTTGCTGCTGAGCCACAAATGCAAATCATCAGAATGCTAGTGCGGCATGGGCGTTACTTTATTCTACACTCACAGTGCCGGGGACAGTGTTGCTTCATAGATAATAAAAACAGGATAATGATCTTTTACCGTTTAAATAAATAGTCTATTGTTCAGGTCTACAATAGAGCAGCTGTTCATTTCCAACTGATATATAAACAATAACATCCAAAATCACTTAACACTGAATTAATTGAATTAAGTGAATGAATCACTTTTTTTTATTGCCAATGTGTAAACGGCTTGTAATGAAACTTAAAAAGCGAGTGTTTGATTGAAAGGTTTTATCCGGAAAATCAAAAGGATGTGATGTTTGCACATGCTCCTAAAAGCCTCTCTTCCATTCTATGACACATGAAATGAATGATTTAGGATAATGCAGAAAGAGCCATTCTACACTATAATGTCAATGTGTCATGCAAAGAAAATTGATTAATTCACACTATAGCCAGATATGGGGCCCTATAATACACCCGGCGCAATGCGACGCAAGGCGCAGCGCAAGTGTGTTTGCTAGTTTGCGTCCGGCACCGTTCGCGTTTTCCCGTTCAGCGCCACGTCCTTAAATTAGTAAATGCATTTGCGGCAGTTAGTGCGCCCATGGGCGTGCTGGTCTAAAAAAGAGGTGTGTTCAGGCGCATTGCCGGCGCATTGCTATTTTAAGGAGCTGAAAATAGACTGCGCCATAGACCAACTCAAACCTGGTCTAAAGTCAATGGCGCAATATTTTTTTGTTAGAGCGCGTTGGTAGAAACTGCGCCTCTGGGCGCGTCCACAGTGCGCGTTGACTTTGCTTATTGCACATAGGGATGCACATCACACAAACATGCGAAATATTAAAAACAAAAGGATTACAGTGTAAAAGAATATTATTGTGTAGGCTACATAAATAGAAAAAAATTGAACTTTGTTTAACTTCTAACTAAACTTTTAACTTCGCGCACGAGCAGATCGGTTTCTTCGCTTGAAAAGCGCTCAGCTTTTCCGCCAACAAATTCTGCCATGTAAATAGCAATCCGCCATGGCGCGAGCGCATTCTATTTAGAGAATAGGGACAACCCATTTCAAAAATGCGCCCCGTAAATACGTTTTTCCGTCGTTAAAATAGCAAAAGTGGATTTGGACACGCCCTGAGTGCACCTGCGCCGTGCGCTTTACACTTTGCGTTTAGATCGTTAAAATAGGGCCCCTAGTCTATATAGTCTCAAATATACTTTGTAATCAAACTGTCATAACTGTGTAAGGGGCCGTTCACATGTCACATCTAAAAACGTGCGGAAAGACATTTGAAATAATGAACTTGAGCGTGCAAAAGATGCGAATTCTTCTGTCAACATGTTGCCAATGAATTGCAGAGCTTGTGCAAACATACATCGCTATGATCAGATGCTTTCTTAACTGCTGTGTTCTCATCTCTGTTATTTTTCTTGTGTTTTTATGTTGTTATTGAGAGGAAAGTGCACAGCACATATTGTGAGTTTTGTAATCAGATTACCCTTTTCAAGTAACTAAAGTAACGCAGTTACTTTTTCAAATAAGTTATGCAAGTTACTTTATTGATATTTTAATCCAAAAATTGTACATATTGTGCCTTTAACCAATGTCTTCGCTGCTGACCTTTGATGATTCAATTCAACCACACTAATAAGCAAAAATGACTTTAGATAAACATCACTTTTTTTAATATTGCTGAAGTAAGTGTTTAACTTCTCCTGCTTGTTATGCTGCCTTCACGTGCTATCGGAAATTTGATAATTCCCACTTCTGAAGTAATGATTATATCACATTCAAGTTTCGAAATGGGAGAGCGTTTTGTAATTTTTACCTAGAAAACTTGTATTTACGATAAACCCGAGAGCACGTGTAGGCAGCATTATTCTTCAGTAATCCGTAATGGCAGCACAGCTGAAAGGTTTGTTTGAGCTGCGCCCTCTACTGTGAAGGCGTGAATTTGCATTTCCTTCAGCCTAAGGCTTATTTATTTCACTTTTGAGGCCAGATTTACTTAATGGGGCAAATTAGCGTGAGAGCGCAATTCCACAAATGCGCCGATGAAAGTGGCAAGTTTTGACGTGCAAGTTAAAGATCACAGATCAAATCATTTATGTAATGACCAACACAATCTTCCAAGAGCAGCGCAAATTAGCGTTGGGTCGCAAATAAGCAGAGCTGATGCTCCTCAGGTGCGGGTCGACACAGGAGCAACTTGTTACATGTAATATACAGATAACGTCTTCTTCTGGCATTGCAAAGAAATTAATACGAGTGGAAAATATTTTCTCCATTCTACCACACACTCTCTGTTCTCTGCGGTGTCTCCTCCTAACAGCAACAATTGCAGCCATGTCGCAAAATGGGTTAAAACATGCTTTTTTGGGGCGTTAAATAATGCCACAAATACCAGTAAATTGACTAGCGTAAACATCAGTAAATCACGTTGCGTGATTTATTTAATACTCCCATAATTTTTTGTCCTGAAAGGAAAACTCCTACAAATGCACATGCAATAAGGTCAGCCGCAAAAAACAACTCAGTTCATGCCTTTTCAGGGCTAATTTTGCACTGTGTGTCTTTAGTAAATCCCGACAGTAGTTCTTTAATGCCAAAAGAGGGTTTGCGCTGGTGCAAGCTGTTAGGAAATCTGGCCCTTGGTGTGAAAGAGCCTTTAATTTATAGACAAAAATAGAATTATTTTTGTTATTAAAAAAACAATCAAGCCCATTTGTGGTGAGAAAAAGTAACGTAACTCAATACTTTCCATAAAGAGTAACCACAATTAGTTACTTTTTAGGGAGTAGTGCAATATTGTAATGCATTACATTTAAAATTAACTTTCCCCAACACTGCATATTTACATTTTTATCTAAACATCTCTCTGGATGTTCATTAAAAGTATATTGGTGCAAAGGTATTTCCAACTTCTTTTTACTTCTAAGCGAAGAAGAACAAAAAAGAACTTTGCCGTGAGTATATCGGAAAAATAAATCACGTTCTGTCACTTGTATGTTACGAGCATGAGCAATATGTTGCTGGCTGCAGTTAACTTAACAGCCACTGATGTCACTAATAACAAGGGTTTCTGAATTCTACATAAAACCCCTTTAAAGTCAAAGTGAATTGCCGTTTCCATGTTATTTTTCTTCAGTAATGTGACAAGTGCAAAAGGATGTTCAATGAAAAAAAAATGTAAATGGAGCCTTAACGAATGTATTTTTGCTAAATCAATGCTATCTATTAGTACTTATTTTGATTAAAAACTTTAAAAAAATTTTTTTTTCTTTAAGGCTGATGAATTAATCACAATAAAGCTGCCTACTCAGTATCTTCAACAAACAGTAGGGGAGCTGCAGGGAGTTTGTGGAATTTTCAGATCTGATTTGGGCTTGGCTATATACAACTGCCAGGCCAGACGTGATGTACTCCAATCAGTTCCAATCATGAAGAACAAAGTGCAATTTAACAACATTGTTCTACTACAATACTGTTCTTTAAACATTATTTCTGTAAAAATTGGCAGTTATGAGTAATTATTTTATAATTGTTAAATAATAATTTACATTAATTACCCCTAGAAAACCATAATATGATTGTATTTCAGATGTATTAGCAGTCTTTGTGAGTGTGAGTGTGTGTGTGTGTGTGCATATATTCATAGATTTATTATTCATTTACCCTGATGAATAAGCAGAGGGTAACAGTGACCAATTTGGAAGTTTAGTATGACTGCCACTAGTGTGTGAGAATCATATGCGAATGCTGGAGATTGTGGAAAGGAAGCTTAAGACCTTAAACGTGTTAAGAAATAATGAGTGATTTCTGATTTCATGTACTTTAAATAACACAGCAGCACATAGAGTGCCTTTTTTCTTATACTGAAATGTTTTGACTTAGTTCACCCAAAAATGAAAATTTTGTCATCATTTACTCACCCTTAAGTTGTTCAAAATCTGCAAGAATTTCTTTAACAGAAGAAGATATTTTGAAGAATATGGGTAACCAAACAATTGACAGACCCCAATGACTTCAACAGAATGGGAAAAAAAGGAAGTTAAGTTGGGGCCTGGTTACCCATATTCTTCAAAATATCTTCTTTTGTGTTCAGCAGAAGAAAGAAAGTCATACAGGTTTTGAACAACTTGAGGGTGAGCAAATGGTTTTTGGACTAGTGGTAACTTTTTCTGTGTTCTATTGTGTCATAATGCAACTTTTTGTTTTCATAAACCAAATTGCAGGTGTATGGATGTATACAGTGGACAGGACTAGGCACACATTTTTTGCATTTTGTTTTGTGATGCCACTGGAACAGACAGGGAACAGTGGAAAAAGCGTGGATCATGCTTCTGAAAGCTGTGTGAACATTGACTCTGTTGCTTTCTGCCACGGTTGACAACTGAAACAACCACTCAATAAAACATTAAAAATGACAAATCCCAGCACCGGATCACCACTTATTATAACACACTCATAAAATAATAATAATATAAAAAAAAAAAAAAAAAACCTGCACAACAATTGGAGATGCTTCCTCTCTATTAGACACACACCTGCTGTGAATATCATTAACTGTCTGTGGCAAAAATTGGTAGTATGTCTCCAGCATAAATTTTTAACTTTGTTGCACAGTGTACGTTACTGCTTGTCTAGAGTGCGAAGCACGTCTCCTGCCTTTTTTATCTGCCCTTTCCAATGGGGTCTTCTCAACATGGTCCCTAACAACCAAAGGGCATGAGAAGAATAAAGTTATCACCAGCTTCTGCCCAAGTTTTCTGCTGTGATTCAGCACTAATGTGCTGCTAGCTTCCACACTTCTGAAAGATTTTCGTCATTATGAAAATAGGCAAAATCTTTTATTTTCTCTGCACACTCAGCACTGTTCATTGACTGTGGCACATAGTGAATCAATACTGTTTATTATTAATGGCTGTCTTCACAATGCTGCTGAGGATTATTTCATATGAAGCGGTTTCCTGGAGTCTGTGCTCAATAATTCAAGGCTTGTTTCTAATAGGTGGTCAGCTCCAACATCAATGGAACACACACATATACTCACACACTTGCACAAAGCATTGAGATGCGTCTATGGCGTATTCATTAGGCCCCACACTAAACTAACAAGGACTGCAGATGTTCAAGCAGACATCAAAACCAAATCTCTCTGATCTCTAATGAAACATCCTGTGGTTAAATCTCCAGCATGGATATTCGTCACTGCCTAATATTTGGATATGGAAGGCTTGACCTCAGCTTGTGGATGACTCATTTTTGATAGTCATGGATTAAAGCCTGGTCATTGTAATACATTGTTGATCTGTTTGAAATGCAATTAGAGCTTCAGAGTCTTTTTTTATATTTAACCACAGCACATTATCTGCAGGGAAATTAAGAGGGCCACTTTTTAATTGCCTTTGCTTTCTAGTTTGTTCCTCTAACTAACCAATTAATGCTTGTAATCATTATTATTAACCCTAAAATGCATACAATTATATATATATATATATATATATATATATATATATATATATATATATATATATATATATATATATATATATATATATTCCTCAAAATGTTTTTGATAGTTTTAATATTATTTAATATTAAACTTTATTTAAAGCAATAGCTAGCATTAACTAACAACAAGCAATATATTTTTTACAGCATTTATTAATCGTTGTTAATGTTAGCTAACAAAAATGTTGCTATAGGTTCACAGTGCATTAACTAGTGTTAACAGATGTTTAGTAAATGTTGTAAATAAGCTTGCCAAAGATTAAGTACTTTTCATTGTTAGTTTATGTTTCCTAATGTTAACAAACGAGACCTTATTGTAAAGTGTTACAAAATATATATCAAGTATATAAATAAAATGCAGATTTGGTGAGCATTAAGACTCCTTCAAAAACTTAAAAAATCTTACTGACCCCAAAAAACTTTTAAATGTTATATATATCCACTTTATCTATCTATCTATCTACAGTGGGTACGGAAAGTATTCAGACCCCCTTATATTTTTCACTCTTTGTTATATTGCAGCTATTTGCTAGTAACAGCTATTAGTTCATTTTTTTCCTCATTAATGTACACACAGCACCCCATATTGACAGAAAAACACAGAATGGTTGACATTTTTGTGGATTTATTAAAAAAGAAAAACTGAAATATCACTTGGTCCTAAGTATTCAGACCCTTTGCTGTGACACTCATATATTTAACTCGGGTGCTGTCCATTTCTTCTGATCATCTTTGAGATGGTTCTACACCTTCATTTGAGTCCAGCTGTGATTGATTATACTGATTGGACTTGATTAGGAAAGCCACACACCTGTCTATATAAGACCTTACAGCTCACAGTGCATGTCAGAGCAAATGAGAATCATGAGGTCAAAGGAACTGCCTGAAGAGCTCAGAGACAGAATTGTGGCAAGGCACAGATCTGGCCAAGGTTACAAAAAAATTTCTGCTACACTTAAGGTTTCTAAGAGCACAGTGGCCTCCATAATGCTTAAATGGAAGACGTTTGGGACGACCAGAACCCTTCCTAGAGTTGGCCGTCCGGCCAAACTGAGCTATCGGGGGAGAAGAGCCTTGGTGAGAGAGGTAAAGAAGAACCCAAAGATCACTGTGGCTGAGCTCCAGAGATACAGTCAGGAGATGGGAGAAAGTTGTAGAAAGTCAACCATCACTGCAGCCCTCCACCAGTCGGGGCTTTATGGCAGAGCGGCCCGACGGAAGCCTCTCCTCAGTGCAAGACACATAAAAGCCCGCATGGAGTTTGCCAAGATAGTGAGAAATAAGATTCTCTGGTCTGATGAGACCAAGATAGAACTTTTTGACCTTAATTCTAAGCGGTATGTGTGGAGAAAACCAGGCACTGCTCATCACCTGTCCAATACAGTCCCAACAGTGAAGCATGGTGGTGGCAGCATCATGCTGTGGGGGTGTTTTTCAGCAGCAGGGACAGGACGACTGGTTGCAATCAAGGGAAAGATGAATGCGGCCAAGTACAGGGATATCCTGGACGAAAACCTTCTCCAGAGTGCTCAGGACCTCAGACTGGGCCGAAGGTTTACCTTCCAACAAGACAATGACCCTAAGCACACAGCTAAAATAACGAAGGAGTGGCTTCACAACAACTCCGTGACTGTTCTTGAATGGCCCAGCCAGAGCCCTGACTTAAACCCAATTGAGCATCTCTGGAGAGACCTAAAAATGGCTGTCCACCAACGTTTACCATCCAACCTGACAGAACTGGAGAGGATCTGCAAGGAGAAATGGCAAAGTATCCCCAAATCCAGGTGTGAAAAACTTGTTGCATCTTTCCCAAAAAGACTCATGGCTGTATTAGATCAAAAGGGTGAGCAAAGGGTCTGAATACTTAGGACCATGTGATATTTCAGTTTTTCTTTTTTAATAAATCTGCAAAAATGTCAACAATTCTGTGTTTTTCTGTCAATATGGGGTGCTGTGTGTACATTAATGAGGAAAAAAATGAACATAAATGATTTTAGCAAATGGCTACAATATAACAAAGAGTGAAAAATGTAAGGGGGTCTGAATACTTTCTGTACCCACTCTATCTATCTATCTATCTATCTATCTATCTATCTATCTATCTATCTATCTATCTATCTATCTATCTATCTATCTATCTATCTATCTATCTATCTATCTATCTATCTATCTATCTATCTATCTATCTATCTATCTATCTATCTATCTATCTATCCTAGTTTTCTTTGAAATTCCTAAAATGCTGTGTTTTTTAGGGATAGGCCTATGGTTAGTCTGTAGTAATTATAGTAATTATATATTTTAGATTGAAACAAATTGAAGTGGTATGTCCTCATTTATAAGTAAGCATGTAAATGTGTATCTAACCTCAGGTTACTCCAGTGGGAGTGTCGCAGTAATAAGTACTCTGTAAATTGCTTTAGGTAAAAGCATCTACTAAATGACAGCTTGCTATTTTACATCTTACTAAACAGAAATCTGAACATGAACACAGTATTTACCATTGCCTTTATAATCACATAAAGCGATAGCTGATGGAAATTAATGTTAACAAATGGCACCTTATTGTAGTATCTTTTTTGTTTTATATTGTCTTTTGTTTTTTACTGTGTGAAGTCTTTTTTATACTCTGCCTTTCCCGCTCAACTGAACCCTCACACAAACCTCTTTGCATTTTTAGACTTGCATTAAAGACATAAATAATTAAGGACATTTATTATGCTTTTTTTCTTCTCATGGTGACTGTTGGCTGGATGCCACATGAAGGCAAAACCAGTAATATCTACCTGCCCACCCACACATAGTCAATCTAAATGATCGTTGTTCATTTTTATTGACAAAACATAACAGGAAAAAAAAAAAACCCTGCATGGGGGTCAATATAGCTACGTGTTCTAGGGTTAAGTATACTATTAAAAGGCTTTATTCTGAATTCTGGAAAGTACACGAGAGAGCACTTGGTATCAGCTACAATTACAGTAGGTTCATTTTCCCTGACACAGAACGCCTCAAAGGAAACCTGTTAAATAGTGCAGCTCATACTAATTCTCTATAATAGACACACCCTGCACAAAACAAATGAGAGAAGATTGCTTTTGTGAATATGCAATATTCTGAGTGCAATGTGTTTTCAGCTTGAATGCTTCAGTGGTAACCTGCCACGGATCCTGTTTGTAAATCTTCCAATAGCAGAAAACATACTAGAATAACCATAAACATGGCCATGGTGATGTTTTATCATGCAGAATAGCTTTGTGTGGACAGCTAGTGCTTGGGAGTGTCATGAAAAGAGCTTGACAATATACCTTTCACATAGCCTATGAAAATTGTATTCACATATTTGTTTTGACAGCCTTTATACATTCATTTTAATGTTTTTTTTTTTTTTCTGCCCTGTTTGCAATATGAGCTGTTGACATATGCTGAAAATGTTCACAAGATCACATGATCCCAGGTTGAGCGGGGGAGTATTGGCCATCAGCACAGTAGATCTAAAGCGGAACAACAGAGATTGTCATTGATTGGTTCAGAGCTGTATAATTTCATTATCTTGGTAAAAATCAATGGCAGTCACTTCAGATTGCTTAGGTGCTAAGATAAAATAAATATGTGGTCATGGATTCATTCTGTGGCTGAGTCTTGCCAGTCTGGTTGAGCTAAGAGCCAGCAGTAAATCACTTGTAAGCAGGTGCTGATATTTTTTGGTTTTTACAGCAGTGTGCTAAGTTACGTTTGTAAATGATTTGTTGCTCTGAACCCATGCCAGATTGGACTAGTAGTGTTCAGTGCCTGCCAGTTGTTGACCATATCAAAAAAAAAAAGGAAGGCCAAAACCTTGAGAATATGGTACTAAAATTTTTATTACAGTGGATCAAACATACCAATAAACAGACACAAATAAACAAACAAGAATGAATAAATGAGACATATTAAAGGTTCTCTAAGCAATCCTGGGTGGATGTAACTTCCTGTTGACATTCGAAGTGTTGTCAAACAAAACAGAGGCTAGCTAGACCCTCCCTCCTCCTCCTCCTCCCCCTCCCCTCCGTGCTTCCTGAAACAGTCATGAACGCGCATTTAAAATCATTCTTGTCGGTTATTGGCTGGAGCATGTTTATTATGTTAAGTGGTCCAGGCTGCACCAGTTTGTTTTTATTGCCGTTTTCGGAGCTTGTGGCGACTACAGAGACCACGTTTTTTTACAGTGTGTTTAGGGGACAGGCAGCTAGCAGATAGTGAGGAGATGTTTGCTGTATGTGACAAAAAATGTTTTGGCCTAAAAACGTGTGACATCACTTAGAGGACCTTTAACCTATGACTCTAAGATTCTTCTCAAAGATGCCTTAGCTAAAGAATAGACTACATTTGTCTGTTTTTGCTCTGCCCATCCATGAAAATAGTTCTAAATGAAGTCAACATACATAGTGTTTTGAACAAATGAGTGTTACTAAACAAATTGGTTGACTGTATGATTCAATGACTCACTCTTAAAGAATTGTTTTGTTCCTGAATGAGTCAGTATTGCTGAATGAATCTGTGGTGCTTCTCAATTAGAAGGCTGCGTCATAGGCCCTGTTTGCACCTGGTATTAAGATGCACTTTGGTTGATCAGATAAGTGAACAATGCTAAATACAGGTTTAAAACGGGGATGTAAAAAGTTTTGAGCTTGTCAAATTTTGACTATTTCCAGAGGTAGTCGAAAACACAGTCAACTAGATTGCTTTCTTAGTGTAGATGCTCATTTGGTCGAATGCATTAGAACAGCACAAAAGACCGCCTACTCTCCACCTACTGACCTAATGCCTAAACATTATGAAAAATTATTAAACTTTGTTGGCTGAAGACCTAGGTTTGGTTTGAAGAAGAAAAATGTACCAAGCACAATGTTTTCTCACCATTCCCAATTTCTACAATGCACTCACAGCGTTTGCCGTGGTCTTGCGGCTGTCAGAGCAGAAAGGAAAGCTGATGCTCTCTGTGTCGTCTGGGCGTAATCACGTGTCAATTGCGTGAGCTTAATTTGTCTATTAGATCAAAAGATCTGAAAAATACCATACATTTACCCACCCATAGACCCTCCCCTCAAAGAAATCAGGACACATGTGGTTGAAAGTGGACAAAAGAGACGGATTACAATACCAGGTGTAAGCGGGTATGTGTCTTCCTCGTTTACTTGTGATCCGATCGACCAAAACGCATCTTAATACCTGGTGTAAACAGGGCCCTAGCGAGGCTCCATCCTTCCTATGCCAATCCCTCTGAGGCTTGAAGGCTAGAGTCAAGGACTGTGTGTGAATGAAGGACTTGAAGGAAACATGTGATGCATCCTTATAAATAAATTTCAATAAAGGACATGAAACGAAGGCTGCTTTCCAAAGATCCTTCAAATTGAGATGTCCTTTGACAGACCTTGATGATGTAACAGCCTAGACATGCAGCCTTACTTGGACGCAGCCTTCTGATTGAGAAGCACCCAGAGAATCAGTTAAGTGAAAGATTCAAATGACTCACTCATAAAGACAGTCACCATCTCCAGATAGATAGATAGATAATAAAATGAAAGAAAGAAAGAAGTAAAGAAAGAAAATGCATTTTTCCTATCTGTTTTAAGGGGCATGTCTGCTGTGAGACTTCAGTGTATGTGATTGGCTAACATCTTTGCATATGGAAATAGCTAAGTATTACATGTGAAACTCTCTCTAAATCTTTTAGCATGTTTTTACTATTAGGGCTTGTTTACATGTGGTTACTTCATTCATTTTCTCTGATCAGATAGCTATCTGATCATAAAAAGACCAGGTCTAATTAAATGCCCTCCAAAACACATTCAAGATGGATTTAAATCCGATCGCTCAAACCACTTAAGGAGGTGGTCTGGGACGCATTCCAGTCAAAACTGAACAGGTCTAAATGTATCTGGTTGTTGAAACCACATATGTAAATTTTACTCCTCCCAAAAATATTAAAAAATAAATGTGTGAGAGCGTATTATATAGGCTAAATAACATATTATAACCAGATATGATAGTGCTACTGCATCATGCGTCGCCACAGATGAGCAGCTGAGTATCTCTTCAGCAAGCTGACGCGTAAACTGCCGCATATGAAACTGAAAGTAAGTCGCAGACGCTCAACACACAATCATCTAAATTAAAAGTAAAGAGACTAAATGATCTTACCAGTGCTGTTGCCACGCTCTCTCCTATTGCGATCTTTGATTTTGAAATTAGCTGATGATCAATAAAATGCAGCTCATATTTGTTGCTTTTGGTGACGTGAACTCCATTAAATCTGCATATAGCGTGGGAATTGAAGATCGGATTTATATCCATTTTTCAGAGACATATTTATGTGGCCAAGTGTAAATGCAATCGTTTTGATAAATCAGATAGACATCCGATCAGAGAAAATGCATGAAGTGACCAGGTGTAAACAGGCCCTTACAGTTCTCAAGGTTTACTAATCATGAAAAGTGTTCATTATAACGTTATATTTAGACTGTGGCATGAAAGGTTGCAGTGATGAGCATGTAGCCGGTCACAGACATTTAATGCAGTGATTTCGTTTTTGTAACTCGATTTCTCCACACTAACAAATTATTTCATTATAACTAACAGTGCAAACACAATGTAAATAATAGATCTGTTGATTCTAACAGGAAATTTGTCGAGAGTCTAGAACACTCGCACTGTTTGATTGACAGCTCTAGCGATTGTAAAGGAAGCGATCTTTGATTGTTTTCTATAATTTAATCACCATTTAAATAACAGATTATTTTCAGCCTACTAAGAGAAACAATGTGAAGTTGACCATTTAGTCACTGGTTTGATTTACTGACAATAAATGATTTTAAGACAAAAACATCTGACTGTAGGTCTACATGAATCATTACATAGGTCACTGGTGATTTTGGTTAGACATGTACACATAATCAAACATATCAAACGATCTGTAACAAAGCAATAGTGACACAGTAAAAACTCTTTTACTCACATACAGTAAGTGTGTTGCGCCGTTCTTGTCGGATCCAATATAGAAGGCACTGCATCGTTTTTTTTTTTTTTCAGACTCTCTGCAAATCCAATACAGCTACTGTGTTTTTCCACAACCTGGCACTGCACAACATTTTGCACTCTTCAAAGGCATGTTTATCACTTAGTTGCTCGATCCAGTGTTCCCATTGTATCCATTTACCTAATACTACTTGTTGTGCTCGAATCAGTGGGCGGGGCTACTGAACATTAGGGTTTGTGATGTCACCAACCTGGGAAGAAGCTCATTGTAGTCCCTACCAGCCATTTGTTGTAGTCCATAAAAAGCGATTTCTGTAAAAGAAAATATCTTCCTTTGCATTGAACTTTGAGCGTCTTAACTTTGCGGATGTTGTTTATGCTCAGACAACAACATTACACACTAACTAAAGTTTAAAAAGTGAAATCATAATCAAGGAGCCCTTTGATAGGTTAACTTAATTTGCATCTGATTTGTTTAAATGTGAAAGGCACATGGTTATTCTGTTTGCTTGCTGGCGCTGTAAAAGGCATAGTGGACACATCTTAATGATGAGGTCCCAACTTCAAGAGGCACAAATCAATTTGTGTTCTGACAGTTTGAAGAATAGCAGCTGGCTGTGACCTTAAAATTACCTCAGGTCTGTTCTTCTGCAATCGATCTGCAGTTATCTCTGTAGAATATTTAATTGGCTATGCACATTCCCAGCAGAGAGCTGCATGTGTAAAATGCTTAATTTTAAGAAAGGTTCCAGCCATGAGATCATTAAATGCTATGGAGGCTTTTTTTTTGATCGACAATGCTGATAACTGACAGCTGTGTGCATATATATGATTAATTCAGTGTGAGAATAATGGGTTCAGTATTTACTGACCCCTTGTACGAAACCAATACTGTTTTGTGCCAAACGTACACTGTTCTAATTTTGGGCTTTGGGGTCTTGTTTAAGCACCTGAATAATTTAAATGCAAAATCATTTGATGAAGTGCCATAGGTCATTATAGCACATGGTGCAATGGCACTCAGGACTGGAGCAAACAATATGAATGGACTCTGAATATTCAGCTGGTTTGAACTCGCTGTACCGACGTCTGTCTTGCATTATGTTTGCATCATCTGTCTTTATATACTGTTTGATCTAGTCAGAGATCACTAGTGAAAATGCTTTGATTTTTTTGCATTCATTTGTAATTTGTTAAACATTTGTTATGAATGTTTAATGAATTGAAAACCTAACATGAGTTTCAAAATGAATTTGTATTTGTTTTAAATGACAAATAAATTGACCTTAACAGCAGCACTTTACCTGAATCATATTTCTTCTTTATTTTATGATTGCATTTTTTAAAATAGTTTTTTTTTTTTAATTCCAGATTTTCAATGTTGCCACAGACTTTTGGACCAATGCTGTTGCAACTACACCAATTTTCTTGTCATTCTTGAGTCCTTGAAAAGAATAATCAATCAATCAATCGATACTTCATATCATATACTTCAATAAAAAATACATATCTGTAAAGCCATATTTTGGTCATATATCTGACTGGGCTTGGAGGAGCCAATGAACAGTGCTTCAGTACAGATGTTTGTGCCTCAGTACAGCTGTTGTCAGATGTTTTATCTAGAATGAACAACAGGCAGAAAGATTAAACTAAAAGTTGAGATTATCAAAAAGACTGCTCAGTCATAGCTAGACCATATAGTAATCAATGACGACATAAAAATCATCACTGAAAAATAGTATTAATAGAAAAATGTACCAACAAGAGTAGATGTGAAAGTCCCCCTTCAGTCAATTATTGTATCCCTTAAAACTCATCTATGGTAATCATTTTTTCCCCTGTGAAAATAATTTGTTCATGTCTTAAAATAGTTTGAATGTAACTCTACACCCTTGCTTCACTTAGTATACGCAGATCCTTGAATATGCAAAATAGTCCCCGCCTCCACTCAATCACACCAGCTTGGATTACCTGATCTGCTCCGTCAAATGTAGTAAACACTACAATGCCAGTGGAAATACTGGTTCAACCATATATGTTCGGACCAGAACCTGATTCAGAAGAAGAAGAGGAAGAGCGAATTATACAAGGTCGTCTACAAGTCAATGTATCAGAATGGTAATGCGTTTTATGTATCGCTCTCATAACGATAGTTGATATGATTTGCCTTTGGCTTGACTATGTTATCAAACAGCTAATAATGTGTTGCACCATCTCAGAGTCAGTAAGCTAACTTCTAAAAATAAATATCCCTAGAAAAAATTATAAGAAAAGCCCCGCCCCCACGCTGATGGGATTGGTTACATATTTGTGACGGCAGGAATTAGGGGCGGTTTTGCGTTTTTGCTACACTCCAGTTTTAAGGAGAAAATTCTTTGCAGTGGTGTTGATTGATTAATTTGCACATGGTTTGCCTTAAGGCATAATAAAAAAAACACCACATAGACATATAAACAACATTAAAAACTTGATTTTCACCACAGGGCAAACTTTAAAAGAGTTATAAAGGAGAAGGTTTTGCTGAAACCTGAGTTCATAAATCAAGCATATGATGTTTTGTGCTGATTTTGAGAGTGATGTTTTTGATATAATGCTGAATCTTAAAGCATCACACTTTGTTAAATGTGTAGAAATGAAAAAAGAATTGTGGACGTTGAATTTGAATGTTGCACTCCGTTATCAGGTGTGTGATCATGCTGTAGTTCAAGAGGTTAAAAGCAGAAGACCTCATCTATTCAGAGAGCCTGAGAAGAGGAATGAAGTAGTGATGTATTAGAATAATTAAATGTCAGAACAGATCTGTACAGGAGAGAGAATATATGTAAGATGAAATACTGTCTGTCATCCATTTTGGCACAGGGAACCAAAGTGAAAGCAGTAAACCTGCATTTTAACCCAAGACACACTCAATACAGTGCAATGATGATTGCTCACAATTTGAGCATTATTTTCCCCATTCATTTTCTCTGGACACATTTGCGAGTTAAGTCAGAATTGTGATATAAAGTTGCAATTGTGAGTTATAGTCACAACTGTGAGCTATAAAGTCAGAATTGTGTGATATAAAGTGGCAATTATGAGTTATAGTCACAATTTAGAGTTATAAACTTGCATTTGCGAGTTAAGTCAGAATGGCGAGTTATAAAGTCAGAATTGTGAGATATAAACTTGCAATTGCAAGAAAATGTCAGACGTGAGCAGACTTTTTTCTCCTTAGTATTGGACTTGATAACTCGCAATTGCAACTTTATATCTCACAATTCTGTGGCAGAGAAGTCAATATTGCGAGAAAAAATTCAGAACTGTGATTTTATATCTTGCAATTTTTATTTTATATCTCACGATTGTGACTTTATACCTCGCAAAAAAAGTCAGAATTGCGAGATCATGTAAACTCGCAATTGCGAGAAAAAAGTCAGAATTGTACGGAAGAGGATTAGGGCCAAGCAATAATAAAAAAATAAAACCACCTCGAGATTACAGTTTCGTACAATTTCGAGAAAAAAGTCGAGATAAAATGTTGAGAATAAACTCGTTAAATTACGAGAAAAAACTAGTTAAATTTCGAGAAAAAAGTTGAGATAAAATGTTGAGAATAAAGTAATTAAATTACGAGAAAAAAGTCGTTAAATTACGAGAACAAATTCGTTAAATTACGAATTTGTTTTCATAATTTAACGACTTTTTTCTCGAAATTTAACACGTTTTTTCTCGAAATTTAACAACTGTAATCTCGAGATAGTTTTATTTCTTTATTATTGCTTGGCCCTAATCCTCTTCCGTAGAATTGTGAGATAATTATCTTTTTATTTATTTTTTTTTATTTCATGGCAGAAACAAGCTTGCATAGCTTTGACATATAACATCTTTAAACCTGTTTATTCTTTTGTTATTATCAACATTGTTTTAATAATGCTTGTATTTAATATATGCAGTACAGTATAAGCTACAGTGTAAATCTAGTCTAGTCAGACATGAAAGGAGTGGCGCCACTGTTCCTTTAGGAGCCATTTAAGCCATGACTAATTGTAGTGCATTTGTCTGGCACTGGTACATCATTTGTTCAATGCTACAACAAAAATCTTTATTAATACAGACAAATGCAGAAAGGAAGAAAAAAGCATGCAACAGACCACTAAAAATGACAGCAGCATAGGGGGAAAAAGCCTCTAAAAAATGCCATTAAAAAAACACTCGGATGTCCCTCCCAGCGGATGCTGGTGCTATCAGCTGTAATGACATGGCCTGTACTGAGGCGGACACTGGGAATATTCAATCTGAAGGCCATAAAAGACTATTGTCAACTCCGTTAACAGCCAGCTCCTAAAAGCAATGTCTGGTAACATGTTAAGAGTTTGCGGGTGGAAGAGGTTGCTCTGTGCACTCCATCTACCCCAAGGAGATTTAGTGTGAAGATAATGCGGCGGGAAAAATGTCATAAATAGTCAGAACCCAGGGTTTTTGCCCTGCTCTCCCACTGCAGTCTCTCTCTCGAGGCACCTTTACAAGGTGTAGTGATGAGTTGGTGTGAGATGTAATACACACAGACTCAAGGCTTCTGCCGCACATTGTTTCAGAACAAAATGTATTGTAAGGACACAAGAGTTTCATGGCGCATTAAAAGGGCAAGGTGAAAGAGAGAGAGAGAGAGAGTACAGAGAGTACAGCTGGTTGCTGACTGGTTCTTTCCTTATATACCAACAAAGTCCTGTCCAGTGTATTCCTGGGAAGCAAAGATAGACTTTGATTTATAAAGATGGAAAAGGTTTAGAGGTCTTTAACTGGCTGGATTCCCCAACTTCTCAAAGTCTGGAATCTCTTTAAATCTTCTACCGGCACTTTCCATGGACAAGGCACACTTTTAGTGCCCTATTAATTTGTATTATTGTATTAACAAATCACATGTTATATAACCCCTCTTGGATTTTTTTATTCAACTAAAGTCATTCAATTGCATTATTTTCACATAAACTATTACATTTATATTCAATTAATTGAAGTATTTTTAATTAACTATTTATTTTAATATCAAAACAGTTTTTTTTTTTATTTATCAAGGAATCATGAAAAAAAAATGTGTCAGTTTCCACAAAAATATTAAGCAGCACACCTGTTTTCAACAATGATAATAATAATGTTGTAATAATAATGTAATAATAATACAAGTTTCTTGAGCATCAAATCATCATATTAGAATGATTTCAAAAGGATCATGTGACACTGAAGACTGATGTAATGATGCTGAAAATTCAGCTTTGACATCACAGGACTAAATTACATTTTAAGTAAGCAATAAGGTACAAGAGGCCGTGCTGTATCATGAATAAGTCACAGCTGAAGGGCGTTGTTAGGCACTAGCCTCAAGTACCTTTTTGCTTTTATAAAACGGTTACCACACAATACAAATATTAAAGCCAAATATATATATATCAATGCAACTTTCATGAAGTAAAGTTTCACTAAAAGTCTTCCTTCCGCCGGAAAAAAAATAGTCCCTGACCATGAACAGCAACAGAAGTTACATTATTACACCATTAGACGGCGGCAAAGATCGTCTTTATGAGTGTGTCAGTCAGTAGCGAAGACTTTTACATTGAAAAGACTGAATTGTTGTGAACACGAAACAAGACGCAACTGACAAATGCTTTGACTAGCGCTGTCAGTCACGGGAAAACCCCTTAATTGTTAAAAAGACAAGATAATACATCGGACATTTAAACTGATTTTTTATTATGAACATAGGCAACATGATCACATGAGAATGCGTATCAATAGTACGAGTTTGTAATCTCGTAGAATATATACGCCAAAATGAGTTTTGGCGTGCTTATGGTACGCGGTTTTTCGCGTGCATATGATACGCTGTTTATGGCGTGTATATGATACGCCCTTGGGTAGGATGGGGGTGGGGGGGTGGGGGTTTCGTACGTATAATACACCATTAAGTGCGTATCATATGCACGCGAAAAACTGCGTACCATAAGCATGCCAAAACTCATTTTGGCGTATATATTCTACGAGATTACAAACTCGTACTATTGATACGCATTTTCGTGTGATCGGGCTCACATAGGACTGACCTGCAGGAAAACGCTAAATCTGAATGCAGGTAATAAACTCCCTCAATCGATCTCTTTCTCACAGTACTCTTCTACATTGAAAATTTATTTTAAATTGTAATCATATTTCACAATATTATTTTTACAGTATTTCGATCAAATAAATACAGCTTTGGTAAACATAAGAGACATAAAAAAATATACTGACCCAAAACTTTTGAATGGGTACATATATAAAATGTAATTTGACATTGAAGTTGATGATCAAGATTTTTGGAAGGTTGAGCACCTCTGTTTGTTGGTTAAAAATTGATTTGTTAAAGAAAAAAAGTCCATTCTTCATTACAATATATTGTGTTATGCGATCTGACATGCTTAAAATATATTGCTTGATTAATGTCCTTTTGTGTCATTTTGTGTCACGTTTTGTAACATTGCTGTGCTGCCAGTATTTTACATGTGCAATTTCAATCCTCAAGTGCTATTTTCATGCAATCACAGGTGATTAAACGAAAACAAACAAATTTAACATCCTCTGATTTTTCATTTGATTTGTTTGGTATAGTGCTGCATTATGAACAGGACTCTAGCATGGGGAAATTGTCCTGAAGCAGTAGTTTATAGCAATATGGTAACAGTTCACTTTGTAAGTCACCCCCTT
Source organism: Megalobrama amblycephala (assembly GCF_018812025.1). Classification (NCBI taxonomy): domain Eukaryota; kingdom Metazoa; phylum Chordata; class Actinopteri; order Cypriniformes; family Xenocyprididae; genus Megalobrama; species Megalobrama amblycephala. Next base: position 41,544,897 of record NC_063044.1, read on the forward strand.
GACCTTGCTTGAGTGAGCCTGGTAAAAAGCCATAAGTGGAGATTGAAATGTACTTTTCTTGACAGGGTTATTTCATGTGGTCACAGGGGAAATGTGGATGTCAGCGCTCTGTTGTCAAGCAAAAATGTAAACAGATATTTTACATGCTGTCAGACGAGGCTAACGCCACTAAACCACTGGAGAGCGGAGGCAGCTGCCTCGGGATCACAAGTGCTCTAATATTAGATGCAGAACAGAAGCAGCTCTGCTCTGAGGACTGGAGACCTGTCACTGAACACACACCCCAAAACTGCACTCGAATCAGACCTCAAGACTTCATTCAGGGTCACAAACCAGCCATTAATGTGAACAAATTGCACAATGACAGGATCTGATGTGTTGACATCTTTTTTGATGGATTGACAGCACATGTAGTCGAGGAAATGAGGCTAGTTAGAGAGATATTAGCCTCATGGCCTGTTCCTCATTGCAGCTTATTCTGGCCAAAAGCTGCCCATCTGAAAGACATTTAAAGCAACTGACCACAGTGTTAATGCAGTTTAGGGGCAGGGTAACCTGAACTAGATTATACCCCAATAAATGGAAAAGAAAATCAGACAATGTGGCACAGCAGTTTCTACAAAAGTATGAGGTGGTTCTTGCCAGTCATAGGGCTTCTGTAGAAGTCTCAGTGGAATGCCACTTCTGAAGCCCATTTGGTTTCTATCCAGCAAGTCGTTCTGTGAAAAGAATGTGGAAAGTTGATTGAAGCCTTACTACAGTAGGGTTACTGTGGGTGGTCCGTGGGCGAGCTGTCTGAGGCTGAGACCAGAGAGATATTGGTTTCAGATATTGGTGCTAAAAATAAGACAAATGAACTGAATTATTTAAAAAAAAAAAAACCTTTCTTTGTTGTTCAAAGATCTGTATTTTAGATCTCAAAGCCTGATGATTAAAACATGGTGCTGAATAAGTGTGGTAATTTCATTTCCCAAGCGCTTCACGCCTTTAATGGCAAAGCTGGGATTCTTGCTCGGTTTTCTATAGAAACCAATTATGGGCACAAAGGATTTGGAGATATTGAGGTAGTATTGAGGATGTAGCCGAGCCATACATGGTCATACACACATTTACTTCTTTCCATATTCATATAAGGCAAGTTTAAAATAAGAAATAGTCACATTGTAAGTCACACTGTGAGATATTAATTCACAGTTGTAAGAACTAAAGTATCAGTTAGTTGAAATAGTCAAATTGTGAGGATTAAATGCACATTTTGAAATATAAAATGGTGAATTATAGTCACCATATAGTTATATACAAAGATAGAAAAAGTTTACTTTGTGATATACATATAGTCACATGTTGATTTATAATCACAATTGCAAGAAAAAGTCATATTTTGAGATATAAATTTGCAATTACAAGAAATAAAGTTGCAATGTGATATATAAAGTTGCAAATGCAACAAAATAAGTTAGCAATTTTGAGAAATACAGACATAATTGTGTGAACTAAACTTAAGAAATAGCCACATTGTGATTTAAATTTACATATATAAAGTCACATGGTGAGTTATAGTCACTCTTCACTCTTCATCGGTAGTTTGATTAACAAGCCATCTGATCAATCATAATGCCGACATTATGTGCCCCCATTGCTATCCGCCATTTTGTCTGATAAACAAACAAGACAGTAGAGTTAGTAGAGTGAATTTGGTGGACTTGAACTTGAAAAATGGTGTGTGTTGATGATGTTCATTCATATTTGGTGCTGTAACTTAGCCTGGTAATACCAGACTCTGCTACTTCACTTTGCTTCGTAGACAGAGTCTGGAATGGCATAATAGAGAAGTGTTTTCTCTCTCGCTAGGGGGCGCTTGTCTGAAGTTTAAAATCATTGGTTACCTGTAAGCCAATCAGATACGTTTAGTTATGACGTATGTTATGCGCCTGTACAGCCGCATCGAAGCACAGACATCATGCATTGAACTCAAATCTATGATTGAACTTCCACTGTAAACCTGTTGTAAACACATGATGATGCGAGCGAAATACCGGAGTGAACATGGTATCCATAACAGAGCGAATTGCATCCCGTGTCTCGTTTCCCATTTCAGCGGTCGTTTCGGTTTTCGATTTCTCTAACCTACAATGTAAAACTCGGCGCTTAGCATCTACGTCACGGCTCTCAGCCCGCCCTCTGTTCGTTGATTGGCCCGGCTGTTTCCAGACCGGTGGCAAACAGAAAGCTCTGACGCTGTATCAGACTGAGTACAGAAGCGAAATGAAATTGAGCGGAAGTAGGAAGTCTGACGTAGTCAGGCTAGCTGTAACTAGTAGTAATAAGGAAGAAATGATCAGTTGAACTGAGGCACTATAGCAATCTGTCATTACACATTAAAGAGCCACAAAATGGTATTTATTTTTTAAATTTCTTGAAAAAATGACAAAATTTGAAAGCTGAGACTTTGTTTCATACCAAAAGTAACCTGCTCTATCTTGTCTGTCGGCATGTTGTGAGTGTCCTTTTTGCTCTGCTATGTATTTTTCACTGCGTGAGAACATTGGCTACGTTTACATGTGCACCAATAATGCAATTATTTCCAATAATCAGAGTAAGGATTAATTGCGTGTTGCTGGCCACTGTTATAATCTACTTACATCAAATGCACATCACATTTCTATGGAAGTATTGGAAGGTTATTCTGCGCCGTGATGAACATCACAATGCCACTGTAACTGGGTTTGCCTATGCTACACTGTTTTCTTCGTGCCATCTCTAACTGAAGATATGGAGCAGAGACAAGTTGTGTTGACAGTTTAGAGATTTGGAGTGAAAGGAAAACTTCTGAACTCAGTTCTTTAATGAAGTTGAACAACACACGGCATTTGTGTACAGGACCGAGCACAATGCAATTAAGGTGTTTACATGCCTGTTTACTGTGAATAAAACAGGTGTACGCCACATAGTTTATTTGTGATTGTTTACTATGATTATGAGCTTGAAGGTGCAATAGTTAAACTGGTTGAAAGTCTCCTCTTAACCTGATAGCAATCACTATGTTAAAAAGTGAAGTGAAGTGAAGTGACATGTGGCCAAGTATGGTGACCCATACTCTGAATTTGTGCTCTGCATTTAACCCATCCAAGTGCACACACACAGTCTGTGGAAGGCGTAGGACCTCTGTGGAAGGCGTAGGACACTTAATGTTCATCCAGTCTTTATATTCGTATTATTTAATAATGCAATGTCCTACCTGCCTGTCAGCGTGTTTTTACATACTCTCGCGCATCCTGTTCGCGCAGACATCATACGTCATCAGCGCGTTTCATGATATGCAGAGTTTATACAGACAGACCTCAGTCACAGAGCAACACAAACAAACTGCAGCAAACTTTTATAGTTCCTACTGAATCAAAACAAATAGCTTATGCTGTGTTCACACCTTAACCGGAGCTGTTCATGTCCTCAGACTCTGAATTATGCATTTCCATGTTAACAGTATCAACACCGAAATTAATCTGCAGCAGTCAAGTACAAGCTCTCTAAGTTGTTTATGTTCATTATTATTGCAATGTTATGTGCTTTGAGACATGAGGTAGTTTAATGCTGTCTCTTCTGAGCAGCTGAGTGTGTGTGTGCGTTCAGTGTGCGATTTGCAGGGATTGTATGCTCTCAATGCTAGCAGGCTAATGTTAGCATTTTCCAGATCACTTACTGCACCTTTAATCGCATTAATCAAAGTATTGTGTTTAAATTAGCTAAAGTTTAATAGCAATATTGCCAAAATCCCATTATAATTACATTATGAGGGTGTATGTAAACCAGTGTTGCTAAGTTCGCGTTTTTCTGACAAAATTTGTCTACTTTTACATTGTTGCCGCTGGTTGTTTTTTAGTCTAAGGGTTGTTTTTTTAGTCCACGGGTTGAAGCGAAATGTGATTTTTATTGGGGAACCCACCCTGAAAATGATTATATGAATATGATATGATGGCTAGTTTTGGCCATTATTGGGCGGGTTTTGAATAGCAGTTGGGCTGGTTCTGTTACGTACTCGCTGATGTTTGACGTGAGAGCGCCTTGAACCAAAAACTTGTCGGACGTAGCAACTAAGGGTCTTTGCGAAGGGTCAATTGGAAAATAAAAAGATGCAATTGCAAGATATAAAATTACATTTTGAGATATGCAGTTGCAGTTACCTTATATTTTTCACTCTGAGGTGAAAAGAGGTTCTGTTATGAATCTGTTCTAATTATGTGAACAAATTTTAGCCAACATCTGAACCTGTTCAGGTTACATTCCTTGTGTATGCATAATTTCCCACAGAATTTAATAAGGACAGAATAATGGACAAATGTAATACTCCCAACCATGTACATCCACAAACTTTGTTTACAATATTCATGCACTGCTTGAATTTCAAAACCTACCGTCTCCTTTTTTTGTCAGCGCAGAATCAGACTCCAGGGGTTAAGTGGTGCCCATGGCTCTGTTTAATCATTCAGTCCATGTTCCCAGCACATGAGTGTGCATGCAATAGTATCTTCTCTTGTTTATATCTCTGTATGTTGTATCTCACTGGCCACGAATTAAAGATTCCAATAGACTGCCCTGTTGTGATCCACTGTGACGTGTTGTGAGTACTAAATATGACGGTGTGCCCTGGGCGCCCCTCGCTCTTGTTCCTAGGCTTTATAACTTTCAGAACTGTCACCACATCTGTTTTAAATGGAATAAGTGCATACATAGTTTTTTTTTTTCTTATCATCTTGCAAAACAAGTGACTTTGGCCAACTGATGCATTTATTTATTTATTTAGGGGAGAGGTTATTGTAAGGCACACTGCTTCAGCTGATTTGAGGTGGAATGGATGAACGTGGTTGACACTTGATAACTCCAAAATGTATCTTTGACAAACAAGAAGAAAACTTAAAGCAAGGACAAAATCATACCTTTTTTTTTTTTAACTTTGACAGTCATTTGATTTATCACTGTGTCTTTAATGTATGAACTGAGCACAACACTCAGTGGATCCAAAAAGAATGTGGTATTAGTTTTATCATTTGAAACCTGACAAAGTATTTTGTCAAATGCATGAAAAATGGGTTTGTACTATAGTTGTGTAAAGTAAATGGCATTTGCTTTAATATTTTGTTATATACTGATTTGATATTTTTTATATATAGTTTTGTAATATAATTTGAAATGTGTTATATATATTCTTACATTTTAAGTGTGCCTATTCCAGGGAAATATTGTCAGTTCAGAATCATAGAAGCTGTTATCTTAAGAGTTTAAGATAACTACTCAAAGTTGTCAGTTGATTAGCTCAGGGGCCAGTTGCATAAATTTAGTCACTATATTAAGACTGTGTCTTAAGAACTAATTTGACCAACTTAAAGTTAAGCAAGAGGTAATCAATGTTATTTTTCCAATTCAAATGACACCAATCTACCTTTTTATGTAACAGACTTTAAAAAATTAGGACCACTCTTCAAGAAAAACATGAGTGTCTTAACTTTTAAGACTAGTCTAAGTGGTTTATGCAACCGGCCACAGGTTCCTAAAATTATTTATTTATTATTTAAGTAGAGAATTACCAAGTTGCTCGCTATCCCATATTATGTTTAACTACTTCAGGATAATGAGCTTTAAAATAATGTTTCCAGAGTAATGCAAATACAACAATGACTTTGATGAATGCCACAATATGCACAATACAATTAATCAAAATGAAATTTCCATTAGAATTGGGGGCTCAATACTTTCATTTCCTGGAAGTAAGAGAAAGTATTTCCAAGCTCAAGCAGAAATGTCAGCAGAGAAATGAAGATCTATGCACTAGAGGATCCCATATCATCTCTCCTCTACAGTATCATCAAACCGCTCTACACTACATTATCTAACCTTTTAAGAGACACAAAACTACACTTTCTTTTACTATTAAATGTGTCTCCCCCTTGTCAACTGCCTTATTACTTAAATGTTAAGAACTGTAAAGTTTATGAGAGGGTCTATTTTGCCTCTTAGCTCTTGTTTTTGAGTTAATTATATGATGCTAATTATGGCATTGGTATTGCCCATATTAAAAGATTTTATAAAATTATTATTTGGCTCACGTTGAGCAAATAGCTGTGGACCATTGGGTGAATTCATGGATGCAACTGGTAGCTTGGGCCCTTCTGTTAGGTTGTTAAGTCTGCATAGGACAACTTTACAAGCTTGTTAAAACCGCTATTTGACCTGATCTCTCAGAATTCATAGCGCAATGGATGTGGCATTGGGGAAATCCTTTAAATTGTTTAAAAAAATCACCTCTTTCTTGCTTGTGGCATGAGGTAGAATGAACAATTGATGGAATAAATTGCTAGGTGCACAGACAATCAAATCTGATTTTGTGGTAATGTACCATGTGACTTGTGTATCAATCTAATGTTGTAATACACACTATGGTTTCAATCTCCTGGGTATATCTGCTTTATTAGCTACATGATAGCTGAAAAAACCTGACTTAGATGTGACAAATTTTCAACACTTTCTCTTGAAGCACATAATGAGCATTTTAGTGTAGTGATTGGATACCTCTCACAGTTCTTACAGTGGCTTTAAACAATACAGGTTTGAAATTTGCAATTTGATGAAGGAGCCTTGACTTTTCATTATGCCTGAATATTAATTCAAATCTTAATTCAAGGAAATCTATCAAGAAAAAGAAAGTCTGTGAAAACAAACTTTGAATGCTGACAAAGATGTGTCTGAAAAGCCTTGAAGTCTGAAGGTTAAATAGGCCTAATGTTGTTGCTAGCATGTTGTAGGTGGTTAGATAGATAGATAGATAGATAGATAGATAGATAGATAGATAGATAGATAGATAGATAGATAGATAGATAGATAGATAGATAGATAGACAGACAGACAGACAGACAGACAGACAGACAGACAGACAGACTCCAGTTAGTCCAGCCAACGAGCAGTCTTCCATGAGATGTAAAGATCTTGAGCTTAAATATGCAAATGTAAAGGATTTATGAATTTTCTACAGTTCCCCACCCACACAATCATGCAGCACTCAATGTTCAGTCATATCAACAGATGACTGAAGAGCATTTTTCGCCACTACTTCAAACCTATGGAGAGGCAAACAGTAAACACTTTTGTATGAAAGGTACCTGAGGTGTTGTATAACTTCTTGTTCTCTATGGCAATGCAGTACAATTTGTGTACAGAAATCAATGCAGAGAACCCTCCTCATGCATGATGATAATTTTAACTATTCTCTCTTTTCAAAATTGAGCTGTATGAATACATATATCTGTACTGCTGGGCATCATGTTTACTGCTTTAAACAAATCAATGTGGCTTCCAACTGAACTTAACCAAACCACTGATTAAACCATCTCTTTTGTGATCTGAATGTTTTCAAGTCAAGTCATACCCTCTTTTGAAGAGGAAAAGAGATCAGATTCAGATCAGAGCTCTTTCAGTAACCACTCTGTAGACTCCTGCTCTTAGAATGATTTGACTAGATGCAGACCAATAACCTTGTCGAAGAGCTTTGACTAAAACAGGTAAAAATGTATAAAATGTAGTGTACATTTGTGTGAAGCATATTACATATAGAAATCAAATAAAAGCCCATGCAGTCACTATTACTGCAGTTATTGATTCTGGTGTAGCATACACAATCTCATTCAACTTTAAAACACTGATGTGTGTTAATCCTCTGAAACATGGTGCCTACTACAATAGACAGATCTTTAAAAGCCATTTTTAAACAAAATATGATTTTCTAAACATGGGTAACATTGATTCTTACCAAGAGAATCAATTCTCAGCAGTGTTTATTAAACACTAAAGATCGACGCTTTCGAAACACGTTTCATGAAGCTTTGAAAACTTTGCGATTCATTTGTTTCGAACCAGTGACTGGGAGCATTTATCAAACTGCTAAAGTCATGTGATTTCAGTAAGCAAGGCTTTGTTACATCATAACTGTTTCGAAATTTCAATGGTTTGCTGCTTGGGGCTTCGTTTCGCTTCAGAAGGCCTTTATTAACCCATCGGCGCTGTGTGGAGTACGTTTATGATGGATGGATGTGGATGAAGGCACTTTCTTCAGATCATACTTGTTGATCCCGTTCACTGCCATTATAAAGCGTGGATGCTTCAGGATATTTATTATTATATATCACCAATTATGTTCATCAGAAAGAAGAAAATGGCTTGAGGGTGAGTATTGGTAATTTTCACTGGAAAGTCAACTTATCCGTTAAGACTAAAAAAACTGTAAGAAAACAGACAATGCTTCAGTAAATGTGTTTAACAAAGTTCATTAAACATTAAAAAATGTCTCACTGACTAAAATATTTCACATTTAAAATATTTAAATTATTTCAACTATGCAATAACTCAGTTTTCACAAACAATGTAAAATTTAACATTTTTATCTCACTTAAAGGTGATAGAGATGATTTTTTCGTCGACTGAGAATCCAAAGACTGTTACTGAGTTTTTGAAATGAGCGCATGCGTAAGAACAACCCCCCTCCTTCACAGCTCATTTCAAAGGAACGCCTCCCAAAACTCGTAAACACTCGTATTGGAACACGAGTGTTTACCACCGGCATTCGCTGTGTCGTGTTAGTGGATTCATTATGTCGGACTCACCGCAGGTAACTCATAATCTGCAGTTGTTACTCCTGTCTCCTGACAAAAACATTGTATGCGGCGCCTGTGGAGTGTGGAAAGTTACTGGAGCGCGCAGCCGTGCGTCTCTCACAAGGAACGTCATGGCAGTGATTGACAAGCCAGAGGGTCAATCGTTTACGCGATGATCGCGTAAACGATTGGCTGATGTTTTTAAGGCCCTACCTCATGCACAGATGAAGTATATTAATATTATTACTTTCAGTGCACCTAATAAATAGTCTTTTATCAGTTAGTAAAGACAGTTTCAAGTAATATTGCAAAAATGTAAAACAAAACATCCTCTTTAGCACCTTTAATGTCATAGTTTATACACTTTAATCCAGTATGCCATAGTGTAGAGCTTTATAGCTACAGCTCAATACAGGTACACAGGATGGATCAAGGTTAAAACATAACCTCCCTCGTATGACAATGACGTGACTGGAATAAAGCAAATAGACTACAAAACCTGGACATATCCTCTTGATAGTGCTGCTGGCTAGCGTGGTGTCTATGAAAATAACTCCTCTGCAATAGCTAAAGCAAAACATAAAAAAGACTGAAATTCCCTGGAATTTGGGCTGCTGTCATTGATAAGATCATAAATAAAAAAGTCAATCATGACTCATGAGGTTTTAAAACATTGCGTTGCGTGGCATTGCTTAGTCTTCACTGATTTCTGCTCTCTTTTCTACTGACACGGAGCAGTCTGGCGACATGAAAAAGAAAGTTGATCCTAATTGGTCCTCGTGTGTGCATTCAAAGTGCTGATTAGCTCGCAGATAGAACCTTATAGAACCAAGTTAGAGTTCGACTTTGTAGATAGAACCTTTTTGTTTTCTAAAAAAAAGTCACAAAATGTACACATCACCATAATGTTAATAAGTTTTCACAGAATAAGTTTTGAAAAAAAAAATAAAAAATACAAAAATAGAACCTTATAATTCCAAGATGACGCCATTTTTATGCATGTTTTGGCTGTTTTCATTGCATTTACACTGTTCTGACCAGCAGCCAGTGTGTGGTGTTTCAAATGCTTCAATACACTGAATCATTTTGCAAAGCAGTTAGTTCAATTGATTCAAAGTTTCGAGAAGCTTTGTTTCTCCCATCACTATTAAACACACAAACAAAGATAATCCAAACAGGGAACGCAGATGACAATAATCCGAACATGAAAACATAAATCCAAACAGGAAAAACATAGTAATCCAACAGGGAATGAAAATGCAACAGCTTTACCAAACACAACTATGGTTGCATCCGAAATCGCTTACTTCCCTAGTATATAGTAGGTGAAAAACAGTGTGTGACAAATTTCCCTACTGATCTACTACTTCCGGTGAGACTCTGAAGTGTGCATACAATGGACACTTTACTATCCCATGAGGCCCCGAAAGAGGATTTATGAATGGCAGTGAAATGACACAACTGAAGCTAGGTCACATGATAATGACAGCATGACGGATATAGTACGTCCTGATTACTTTCATACTACACACATTCATAGTATATAGAATGTACTTTTTTAGTGGTTTTGAAGTAATTACATATTCAAAATAAGTACCTATTCAAGAGAGTATGCAATTTTGGACACAGCCAAAGACTGAAACACAGGGGTGTATATATACACAGAAAAACAAGGAACAGGTGTGGGTAATGAATCACTATAGAGACTAACAGGGGTAACTATGGATACCCTTGCAAACAGGAACTAAACACATGAAATGCAAACCAGAAACAGCAAAGGAAACCATATATATATATATGATATAGATTTCACAGGGATCATTTAAGCAACTTCAGTGCTTATATTTTAATTTGTAAATAGAAATCAGGATAAATATAGTTTAGACACAATAAGGACACATGCATGTGTGTGGGTGGGTGTGAGAGAACACCTCAGATACTCAGATCTGTTTTTTTTTTTTAACTTTCTTTTTTTACTTAGTGAGAAATCATAATTTATTATAGTATATTGTTTTATAAGTACTGCATAATAATTGTAGTAGGTTAGCTTTTCCTTATCACCATTGACTGACATCCTATTACAACCCTGAATGCTAAGCATCAACTGTAGCTGACATATATGTTATTCCTCTGTGTCCACTGTTTTCCTTTGTAATTTAATAATTCATGCATGAGAGTATAATCTAATCATGTTGCTTCTTGAGCCTGTGGGAATAATATTTTTGAAGCACAAAGAACAGGTAACTTGAAGACATGAGAAGAATCTCACACCATATAATTACCTTTCACACCTTAGAAACAGCAATAGCAGTTCATTTGTATTAGCATAAGATACATACAGTGTGAGTGTGACTGGAATGTGGACTTTGTTTTTTGCATAAGAGTGTTGTCTGGGTAACCTAAATGCATAGATTTAAATAAAATTATTAATTATTATTAAAATTATTAAATTAAATTACCCCACTCTCCCAAATTTCTGACTAAGCACCACACAATAATTTAATTGAGTATATAATTATGTTCACTATAAATAGCCAAGCAGTTTTACCTTTATAGAAATTTGCATTACAAAAGCTTTTGTTCTTTAGAGCTTCAGAACTCAGATTTTACATTGGACATCAAGTTTTTGTTTGTACAAAACTGAATCTTGTTTTCATCCTCCCATCATCCAACATCACAAACCATGATTATTGTTGTGAACAAACTTCTACAAAGTGACAGATGAATTAGTGTCAGCCTTTGACGTCAACAATAAAAGATACAGGAAGCATTTTTTTCAGTATTCATGTTTTTAATTTAAGTTGCTATGCTATGCATGATTATATGGTTATTTGAATATACTTCTTTGCATTTATCATTGTAATTTCCCTGCTCTCTGTGACCTTGTCCGAACAGACCTTTGACCCAGCAGTTGAGAATTACTGCATTAGACAAACACAATAAAACCTCATTTACATTTATTCACTTGGCAGAAGCTTTTATCCAATGTAACTTACGGTACACCATTGATCAGTATGTATGTTCTCCATTGGCAGTGCTAGTACATAAAAAAAGCCAGCAGGTAACACAGTCCTGTTGTGATAATATTTTGTTTTAATTATTGCATGATGTGAAGTATTTGAGTAAATGTAATTAGTTACTGTACTAGTAAGTATAATAGTAATAGTAATAGTAATAGTAATAGTACTATACTACCCGCCCTGTAACTGACGGGTAGGTTTAGGGATCAGTGTTTGTTGTAGGCAATAATTGCTGTGATTGACATGGCCAATGAAATCTTTAGAATTAGCTCCAGGGCGGGATTTCCGCTGAACTTGTTTGGGGAAAAAAATCACGCATTTTGTTTTGCACCAAACTTTTTTCTGCAGCAGTTTATTTCTGCTACAAAAGAAGTGATATCGCCATCTATGGGGCATTGAAGGTACTATATCTTGTGTGTTTTGACTTTACTCACCCAAACTTTTCAAAAATTGTCAAATTGCTGAATTGCAGGTGTTTAATACATGAGATGAGGAAATGCACTGCATTCACACCATGTCGTAATTGACCTTATTCAGGTTAGACGCCATATTGAATTTAACAGAAATGAAAACGAGGGTGTTAGGGATAGACACAGTGTGTAAAGGTCCTATGTAATTTTCACAACTTACAACTTTTAAAACTCTTTTATGTAGTTTTTGTCGACTGAAAGCTCTTTTCGGATAGAGGTTTCATCAGCTGAACAATCGGTATGTTGTTAAACAACAGTACAATCCATTGAACGCACTGTATTCTATCCCTCACAGCCTAGTTTTCATTCCTGTCAAAAATTAAATAAGGCCGTGTGTCCACCAAAGCGTTTTAGCCAGCTGAAGATGCTAGGCTCTCTGCTTAAAATGCCTATCTATGAGCGCTTCAGCAGCGCAGTAGTTTTTTCAGTTGAGACGCTTTGTTGCTATGATACGGAATATCCGTGGCACTGTTACTTATCCACAAGTTTCCTACGCCCCATGAGGCCTTGCATCAAAAGTGGGAGTGTCTTCCGGTTCAAAGTAGCCTAAACAAGTAGGATGTGACACTCATTCGTTCAACATTTGACAGTCATTCAAGATTTAGCGATCCAAACTTGCGAACGTTTGGCCTTTACTTAAAGACTTAAAGGGTTAGTTCACCCAAAAATGAAAATTCTGTCATTTATTACTCACTTATTTAGTGATGGCCGATTTCAAAATACTGCTTCAGGAAGCATTGGAGCATTATGAATCAGCGTGTCGAATCTGCTGTTCGGAGTGCCAAAGTCACGTGATTTCAGCAGTTTGGCCGTTTGACAAGCGATCCAAATCATGATTCGCTGATTCATTATGCTCCGAAGCTTCATGAAGCATTGTTTTAAAATCAGCCATCACTATATAAGTCGTTATTTTGTTTTTTGGCGCACCAAAAATATTCTCGTTGCTTTATAATATTAATATTGAACCACTGTACTCACATGAACTGATTTAAATACGTTTTTAGTACCTTTATGGATCTTGAGAAAGGAAATGTCATTGCTCCCTATGGAGGCCTCACTGAGCCATCGGATTTCAACTAAAATATCTTAATTTGTGTTCCGAAGATTAACAAAGGTCATACAAGTGTGGAACGACATGAGGGTGAGTAATAAATGACAGAATTTTCATTTTTCGGTGAACTAACCCTTTAAGATTCCAACATCAATATTTGAACAATGTTTTACAATAAAACAATGTTACACTACAGTAATTTATTAATTTGTGTCAGGAGTGCACATCAATCATGCTGAATCTAACCGATATTTATATTCACATAAAAAGAGAACACGTACCTATTCATTTGCACCTGCTTCCATTTATGTACGATCGCAAGAATGCACAAAACAACTCCATTAAGGCTTTTAAATCCAAAGGCTTACACATTTATAAATATATTGATAAAAATATCATATGTTTACGTCACATTTCTGAGCATTTCTATTAATTTTCTTCGAAATTATGCAATTATTGCAATCCGAGGACATTTGAGCGATCTCTCCCGTCTATCTATACTGTTATCCTTTCAGCCAGAGCAACAGTAGGAGCTCATGAGAGGAAAAAAGGAGTTATGAGTTATACGAGTTAACCGAGTGTAAAAGATATGTGGATGCATTAGTCCAGTATCAACAAAGACACAGGGAAGAGACAGATAAAACATATAATCCAAATAAATGCACAATTATAATCTTATATGAGTTGTCTATGTTCCTCAAGCAGTCTCTGGTATTAACATGTGTAGTTATTATTGCAATTATTAGCATAAGTAGCCTTTAGCATCACATATGACAGTGGAAACACGACTGGCCCTGGCATGCACTAGCACGCCTTTGGCCGACAGTGGAAATGCGTCAGTGACAGGTGAAGTACAGACAGCAGGTTGTTCATGTATTGCAGGAACAGGACGCTCTTGTAGTCATGCAGCAGCATTTTTGTGGAAGGTCAGTAAAGTAAGGACAATTAAGGGCATGGAAATTGTTTATTGTGATATTATTAACTAATAAATGTACTAAAGTAAAATGTTGTCCATGAGCGCCATTACAACATCTCTCATTAAGGTTTGCAACTTTACAAAGTAAACAATGATCCGAAAAACACCAGCCTCTTCGCTTATTAACACACAAAATACAATTGTAATACTACTTCCGCCGCCTCACCGGAAGTTGTACCCACGTTCTTTTTTACAGTAGCGCCCCCCAGAAACAGGTGTATAATTGATTTTCCAGGTAATTTGTTTCAGACTAACAATATCAACACAATGTAGAGTACTTGCTATGTACAGTGCTCAGCATAAATGAGTACACCCTCTTTGAAAAGTAACATTTTAAACAATATCTCAATTTGAGTAAAACTGAAAAATGTGTAATGACTGAGACAAATCAGACACAATTATTTGTTATAGTTAACCAATAATTGTTTAAAGCACTCTGGGGCCTGTCCCCCATCCCCCGAGAAGTTCTTAGTTACAAGTTTATTGCACTAAAGAATGTGGTTGCCACGTTGAGAGCAGAAAAGAGATACACGAAAACGTGCATCTTTCCTGCATTATCCCCTCATAACACAGACTCTCTTCCATTAATGGAAGACTATTCTAGGAAATGGTATCCATTATTACCGTTGCTGTATTACAATCATTGTATTCACATGTTTTATGATACATTTAAGGTAACTTCAATTATGCCATGTTTAGTGTCTATGGGTTAGTATCAAGAAGATTTAAATGCTTGTGTATGCGGTATGTCCATACCTGTGCAACACATCAGTATTACAAGTTCTTCTTCAATAACTCAGCTAGATAATCTTGCTCAGTCGTAAAAGCCCTGACAGGAGGCGTGTTGTCACCCGGAAATA
Source organism: Megalobrama amblycephala (assembly GCF_018812025.1). Lineage (NCBI taxonomy): Eukaryota > Metazoa > Chordata > Actinopteri > Cypriniformes > Xenocyprididae > Megalobrama > Megalobrama amblycephala. The sequence continues at coordinate 41,559,913 of NC_063044.1, forward strand.
CAACATCTTTATTGGTCCGGTCAACAACTAAGAGGAGTGACTTTGACCAGAGGTTAAAAGCCAGTGAACAATGCCACTCCCTCTCTCTTTCTTGCTTCTTGGACGACTGAAGACCCCCTTTTTGCTGCAGGCCTCGCCTACAACCCAGCCATGTGCTCATCTATAAGTTGTTTCATAGTACTTCATCCAACACAGAAGATACTGGAAACAACTTCAGACAGAATCATCAAGATTTCTCCTCAGCCTGCAGATCCGATGCTCCTCAGTCTAAAGGCATCTTGCAAGTATCGTACATTTGAACACTAAACAGCGATTTGGTATTGATGTGTAAAACTTACCTTTGTCAGCAAAGGTGTTTTATTGCTGAGGAAACTGATGATTCTTTTCCAGATTGTCTTTGACTTTTTCCTATAGCTCCATTCCCGGTTCCACTTCCAGTTCAACTCTATCATTGCTCATTCTTACCTATGTATATGTTTGACCTGCGTGTATGTTATATGTTAGTTTAGTTATGTGTTTGTGAGTTAGTTAATAAAGAATTGTGCACAATACATGTTTGGTTCTGACTCAGTCTGCTAATAAATTGCCTCTTAAGTTATTTAAATCCTGACTACATGCTCTGAGTAGTACTGTACAATAAGAACGTTGTTTTTCCATAACCTGGAAATGAACATTTCTTAGAATTAATAAACAATCAACACTGATTGTCACTGGACGAACAGGTTAATTGATCGTAACATTAATCCGAATGTAGCTACATCCAGTTAATTTGATTAACTGATTTACATATTCATAATTAATCACAATTAATAATCATAATGAGTTATGAATAATTATTAATATTTCCCCTTTGAGTTAATTCACTACAAATGTGTAATCTAAGTTATATTATTGACCTTACTTTCATGTTAAGTTAAACAAATGTTATATTAAACTTTGTCTTGTCAACATTTTGGAAATTGTTTTTGTGTTCATTGAGATGTTGTATTTGTCCCACCCCTCCTCCACTCTGATTGGACAGCTGAATAAAAAGCAACAGTGATGATCGCAAAAATTTACTCAAAGTTCAACATTCTTAAATTCGAGGCGAACAGTAAAAAAAGGCAGAGCTTTCAGTGCTTGAGCGTAAAAAAGACGCTCAGCACCTCGTTACACTCCTGGCTTTTAAAAAAAACATGGCGCTCCCATTGAAAACAATTGGAAAAGTATGCTAGCCACTGGAAAAAACGCTATGGTGGACACATGACCTTACTGTAATTATGAGATGAAAACATGTGACCTACTTGGAGCTGTTGGAATTTGGAACTCGGAATTATTCATTTCTATGGCAACGCATAAATTAATCTGAAGTGGTCACATGCTACAAGTTAGAGCTCTCAGAAAATTCCAAGTTCACTGGGACTTGAGTGTTTGTAGACTTTTAAGAGGCTGTTGTGTTGACTTTGCTTTATTGCAATATTGAGGTGTTCAGTATTTTTTCGATTTTAGAAAGTACTGTTTCTTGTTTTTCACTGGCATGTCTCTTGGCAGTGTTGAATAGCAACTAGTGCATATTTGAGCCTACATTCAGTATGCGTAAAACACTTAAGTACTTTTAAAATCTAAGACTTTTACTCAAGTTGTATTGGAATTGGTGACTTGTAACTCGCTCTAAGCCCTAAGGTATCTGTACTTTTACTCAAGTGTGGTTTTTAGGTACTCTTTTTTTTTTTTTTTTTTTTTTTTACACCTCTGGCATTCAGTACACTTTTCCTCATTATTAGTACTTTCTTAACTTAGGTTGGATGAATATTACTGTTTCAGGTGTTAAACTCTATGGGGGATTCCCTTTTTGCTTTCACGGCTGACACATTTTTCCTTTGCTTTCACCCATACAGATGTGTTATCCTTATGCTCAATCTGCTATCTCTACAAAAACAAATCTGATAATGAGAAACAGATTTAGGGTGAAACTATGCAAATTTGTCAAAAATAAACTTGTAATTTTTGAATAAATATTTAGTTGTTTGCTGACTGATGTAATTTAAAAAAAACAGCAAACTTGAAAAGAAAGAAAAAATGAAAAAAAAACAAAAACAAAAACAAAACAAAACAAACAAACTAATAGACATAACTAATTAGTTGTTATAGGACTAGTCATCTACTCATCCCATTTAAACTGTCCCTAAATATGAGTGCATTGTCTTATAAGAAGTGATGCACAGTAAAGCATTTCAGGTGTTCTTTTATTAATCTACAAATATAATACCTCATATCTGCAGTGTCATTAATCATTCAATTTCGTCTCATGAAACAAACAGCGATTGTATTAAATGAATTATTAATCTTATTAATGGGCCACACAAGCAGCCAGACCGACACTCTACAACTGTGAGTTAATAATTTGACAACAGTAATGCATCTTGCCTGTGTAGTCGCTACCATTCCTGCAAAGCATCGCACATATGCGGTTACACATATCAGTCATGAGCAGTCTTGATTGTGGCCGTCCAACTACCCAGTGAAGGCATATCAGGTGACTCACACCCAATTATCCTAATAAGTATGCTAATAAGGCTCATGTATGTCTTTAATTTATCACATCCTACAATTCATAATTAGTTTAGAAATATATGAGTAAATATTTAATGACTAAATAAATCATTCTGGATTTGTCCAATCCAGTAGAAGATGGATATAAGATAATTTTTTGAAATATGAACGTAGTAATTAGGGTGGAATGGAAATGTATTTTGAAATGCTGCCAAATAATTTTAAAGGAACAGTTAGCACAAAAAAAGAGAGGGAGAGTTATTTTATAGTAGAATATCCAAGTTACTCTTTTCCACAGAATGAAAGGAAAAATGGTGACCAAGACTGCTCTTGTGGAAAAAAGGGTGCTTAATTGTATTGAATGTGTAAATCTACTTCAAATTTTAGAAGCATAATTTAAAAAAAACTTACTTGCAGGTGATAGAATAATAATAAAATAAAAGGCTTAAAAGGATAGTTCACCCAAAAATGAAAATTACCCCACAGCCAAACACAATCAGAGTTATATTAAATAATATCCTGGTTCGTCCAAGATTTACAATGGGAGCGATTGGAGGATGAGTTTTTGAAGTCCAAAAAAGTGCATCCATCAATCATAATTCATACTCTACACCACTCCGGGGGGTTAATAAAGGCTTTCCTATCTCTTTGAATGGGGAAACATCAAATTCTCAAAAGCTGTTTACCAAGCTTTCAATTAAATTTCATATTTGAAATCACCAATGAAATCTGACAACAACTGTCTCATAAATTTTGTTTCTAAACACTAAAATTGACAAATGTATTTTTCAGGCTGGAGCAAGCTAATGCGCATACACAGTCCAAAAAGCGAGTTTCTATAGGAACCTTCTAACAGCCGCTGCAGTGACGCGATGTCGATGACCTTATCAATTGCCGATTGGCTCTTATTTAGAAGGCGGTATGCTAATGCTTATTTAGAAGAAAAGTATGCTAATGTGTACTTCTTTTTCATAGCTTGTCTCTAGTCCCCATATTTCAATGTATGGAAAAGAGCAGCTCAGGCATTCTGCTAAATATCTGCTTTTATGTTTTACGGAAGAACATACAGACTCAGAATGACATGATGGCTGAATTTTCATGTTTGGGCGAACTGCCCCTTTAAATCATTGTGAAGCAGAATGTCACACACTGCACAACAGGAATTCCTGTGTGCTTGGCTGAAGGAGAGGTGTCAAACATCCTTGACCTGCAAGCATAGGAGGGGGGCAGCGTGATGATGGCTTGAGTGAAAGCCTTGTTAAGCATGCCGGCATCGAGTGCAGCACAACTGCCACAGGAGAATGGAACGAGAGAGGCCATGTCAGTCCCACACCATTCCACAGATCTCTCAGGGCAATCAGTGATACCTGATGCAAGGCAATCAAAAACAAAATGAAACCCCGTTTGCGTGTATTTTCATCAATTTAAATCAGCAGATTCATTTTCCCTTTCCATTTGCTGAACATGCGTGATTGAAAGGCAGCGGTCCTCCCCTCCCACCACATGAGGTTAAATAGATTTCAAGATAGTTGTCTGCGAGACTGGCTTTCTGGGAATGTTTGTATTCGATTAGCTGGATCCAGAGCTCTGCGTGTATAGCGGTTGCAGTTGGTGAAGTATCTAAGGCGGCCTTAACCTCTTTCCTCACCCTTTCTCTATTATGCAAATGTGTCCAGGCCCACTGTGGATATGGAGTCTGATCAGGCAGTCATTTTCTCCGACCCTCTCCATCTAGTGTTTTCAATGAAACAAATAGCAGTTACTGCTGTAATGGAAAAACAGACAGTTGCATAATACTGTTAGAGATGCATCGCTCACAATATTGTAAGGCTTGATTTTCCTGCTAAACAAAAACTGAGATAAAGCGTCCTGCAATAAAGTAATAAAACTTTAATCTGGAAAGAAGATCTCAAAGAAGTAGCAATGGACAACGCCTCGCCCTAACCCCAAAAGGACAACGCCTCCCCCACCACACACACACACACACACACACACACACACCTCCCCTTCCTCTGGCTCAAGTCACTGAAAGTTATTCAAAACATATAATGTAACTTGTGTATCTATTGTTTTTCCCTTTTTATGTTTGGTATTATTTAATTTGTCTCAGTGCGATTGGTAAAACGGTCTCAATTTCACAGCAGTCACTAGTGTCATGAAGAAGATTGAAAACTAAGGAAAATTCTGTCCTCTTTTGGGTGGTGCCTTTTGTAAAAAAAAACTCCTCTCCCCCAAAACAGGTGTTGGTGTAATAAACATTTACGATCCTTTTGTTCTGGTTCTGGTATAAAAGGTAAAGAGCAAAGCAGTCATGTGGGATCTTCTGCAGGCCCCCGCAGAGATGGGTGAATGTCTGAGGACATTCACCCATCCCTGTGTATATATGCATTTCTTTGAGTAATCGATGTTATGCATTTAACATTTCTGAATTGGCTTTAATTGTCTAATTGTAATGTAATTGGCATCCTATATTTTTACTTGACAAATAAAAGGTTATATTTGGTTGATTCTGTATTATTCTTAATCCATTATTTTTAGTAGATCAAAGCGAAGGTATTACCTCAAATCTGTGTTCAGGATTGTTCATACGAAAGGTTTAATAGATGGAGCATGGGGCACGTCAATTAAATCCATTTCGATTTCTGACTATCACTGCCTTAAATAAGTTGCAGTTTTCGTAAATATATAAAAACTATGCTTTTTGTTACGAGTAAGCAGAGCGCGACCGACTTAAAGGTAGATATTTACCCTGCATCCAATGTTTAAGGTCAGACTGACGAGTTTGTGTCCGGGAAGAGTGCTCAAATCGGCCGAAGTAACTCTTCTAAAGCGATACCGGGACTGCAGTGAACGAAATAATTGAAGCTATAAGGTAATCAGAATAATCGAATATCTAAATTAATACATAACAAATGATTAATTTCTAATTGGAAACACAACCTAAGAGTAATAATCATTTGAAATTGGAGTCAGATTAAACGAGTGAAATTAAGTGAACATTCAGAGGCGCTGAAAAGGCATACACGCGTTAACCTTCCCCGTCCTGTGGGAAACCGTCATTGGACCCATTAGACGGGCCTTACAATATCATATGTCAAGAGTTGTGAGGGTGTTTTTTCCTTTTTTTTTTCTTTTCTGAAGATGCTACAAGACACTATAAAATGCTTAACCCTCTGTCATTGTCTTGAAAATGGCTTCTTATCTGCTCTGTAAGCACAATACGGATGTACTATGCAATGCTTGGTCACAGACACACGGATGCGCAATGACAAACACACTAGGTACACAAGACAGCGTTCTCTTTAATAAAGTTAACAAAGCGTGCTGTAACACTGGCAAAGGGAATAGGGCAGTGGAATAACAAAACACAAGAAAGTGGCAAAGACGGGGGCTTGATGTTAGATCGGGTGGATTTTCACATGACTGAAAATGCAAAAAGGCATTAAAGCATTCTGCAAGGTTGAGGAAAACAACTGTTGTCAAGATCCCAGGGTTGCACATCTTTCCCCCTGGAGGAAAAGCGGTGAGCGGAGATTTACCTGAAAGGCAATAACAGAGAAGCTCATTTTATTCTAGTTAGGATCTTTCAACCACAATCAGTTTGGCCTGTCACCATAAATAATGGGGGTCGCAGAGAGCTGTGAGGTGTATTGTATACACTGTTGACAGTGCGGTTTTGCCAACATTCATTCATACCCCTCGTTTTGCATTAGAAATGCATGTACATCAAATTGAACATAGTCATTTTTCAAATCATCCCCTCTGATAAGCGTAGAGATCCCCAGCTTTATTATTTGAGAACATTTTTGTGTAAATTGATTAAAAGTGCATTACCTAAAGGCTATGCTTGTGCTAAGCTCTTTTCACTGGGTGGTCATCAGATATGTCACCGATTGCTATGGGGCAAAATTTTGCCAATGGCGCTACACATTGATGTTTCTCACTTGAGAGACCATGATTATATCCTTATATGAAATGGTCTTTGATTCTTCAAAAGAATATTAATACTTGATGCTGTTTGTTTGTGAATATATTAGATACCATTCCCTGAGCATGGATAAAGCTGTTCATTCTTATGTTCCCAGGGTACTACATGCCAGAGAAAAAAAACATTCCTTTTAGCAAACAGTTCTTAAAAGAACCATTAATTCTTAGTGTGAAGAACATTTTTTTATGTTCCACATTTACATGGCACATAATGAACACATGACAAAGAGTTTTGAAATTAAAGGCTTAGTTCACCCATAAATGAAAATAATGTCATTTATTACTCACCCTCACGTTGTTCCACACCCGTAAGACTTTCGTTCATCTTCAGAACACAAATTAAGGTATTTTTGAAGAAATCTGATGGCTCGGTGAGGCCTCCGTTGCCAGTGATGTCACTGAACCTCTCAATGCCCAGAAAGCTACTAAAGACATATTTAAAACAGTTCATGTGACTACAGTGGTTCAACATTAATGTTATGAAGTGATGAGAATACTTTTTGTGCACCAAAAGAACAAAATAATGACTATTCAACAATATTTAGTGATGGGCGATTTCAAAACACTGCTTCATGAAGCTTCAAAGCTTTACGAATCTTTTGTTTCGAATCAGTGGTTCGGAGCTCCAAAGTCATGTGATTTCAGTAAGCGAGGCTTTGTTACATCATAAGTGTTTGAAATTTCAATAGTTTGTGTGACTTTGGCAGTTTGATACATGATCCGAATCACTGATTCGAAACAAAAGATTTGTAAAGCTTCATGAAGCAGTGTTTTGAAATCGGCCATCACTAGATATTGTTGAAAAGTCGTTATTATTTTTTTTTGGCACACAAAAACTAATCTCATCACTTCATAGCATTAAGGTTGAACCACTGTAGTCAAATGAACTGTTTTAAATATGTCTTTAGCTTTCTGGATCTTGAGAGGTTCAGTGACATTGTTGGCAATAGAGGCCTCACTGAGCCATCGGATTTCATCAAAAAATCTTAGTTTGTGTTCTGAAAATGAACGAAGGTTTTAAGGGTGTGGAACGACATGAGGGTGAATAATTAATGACATTATTTTTATTTTTGGGTGAACTAACCCTTTAATCCTCTGGAGTCTGAGGCTGATTTGGGGCTTGGAGAAGTTTTGACATGCCTTGACATTTGTGTTTTTTTCAGTTGTTCATAAACATATAAATGACAAAAGTGTCATTACACTGTATTCAGCACAAACTAGGCTACAATAATATGTGAGGAACATGTATATACATGTTTGTATTTTTGAAGGAATAATGTTTATGCGTGGTTATTGAAAAAACAAAAAACTTAAGTCACTGAAATAAGGCCAAAAAAAGTATATTAAATCTGTGTTCACAAGACTTTTGGGTACTGGAGGTTGTAGACTAGAGTTTTTGCTTCAGAATTATGTAAAAATTATGCTGCCTACTCCTTCATATAAAACAATATATTGATTTAGTTTTTGTAAGAGACTTTTTGTCAAGAAACACAGTATGCGTGGAGGCGTGAATCTGCATGAATAATTGGCCATTTACACCTGAGAAGACAAAAGAATCACATAATAATGACCTGAAATGACTTGCATATTAATGAGGGCTTTCAGTCAGGTAGGCTGTGAAAAAACCCTCTGTAATAATGTCTCAGCTCATCATAAACAGCAATACTGTAAAATATTATTACAATTTAAAATAAAATGTATTTCTGTGATGCAGAGTGTCTGAACAATTATGTTACCTCTATGGCATTTCATATAGGCTTTTAGCTTAAAAGCATGCACATTTGGAGAAATATTGATGGATTCTTATATATTTATGTCAATTTTCTATACTGAGAAGTAATATTTATTGTCATCACTATGAGTGCTGGATACTGTTTTTTCAATTCATACTTGCAGCCGGAGGGCGCTCTCTGTACACCTTTAGTCCACAAATTATTCTAAAGAAGAAGAGGACATTTCAGGAATGGTATTTTCAATTCATACTTGCAGCCGGAGGGTGCTCTCTGTACACCTTTAGGCCACAAATTCATATAAAGAAGAAAAGGAACTAGGAACTAACAGCATGTCTTCTAGAGATCGCTAACCATTGCTTTAACATCCAAAATAAACACTTTTCAAGACAATAAATACACGATTGAGATGATGAATGCATGTATTGACTCTGAATTTGCATCTGAATAGCGCTGGCTCCGTGGGCGTGGCCACATTAGTGGGTAATGAGCTGAATCACAGACTTCTGACATGGCTCTCTTTTCATACAGATTACATAAACACAGAATGTTTGTTTTCGATTTGACTTGCACGATTTAAAACCTGACATTTCAACGTTTCTTTAGACGTAAGTGTCATTTTTTTTTTGTCATTAGTATTCATAAGTTACAGTTCATTTTCTGAGAACTATCAGATTGGACTTCGTTCAGAGGGAGAGGAGAGATCACGCATCATGTTAGTTTTCTTTATTTTACAAAAAGCACAACATTGTGTTTTTACTCTGAGTGTACACAAATAAAAGAAGACATTCTATAGTTTCAATTGATATATTACTTATGTCTCTATGACAAGAAATGACGGAGTATTTTAAGTCTGTTTTGCTGCAATGTGAAAAAAATCCTGCAAAACACGCCGGCGCGTTTTCAGACCTCAGGGAGTTAATGTGAATTATATCGCTCATAAGTCATAGAATAGCATAGTTCTAATAGTGGGGCACATTGTAACAGTTACAATGTGTCCAAACTGCGCAACTGGGATTTAAATCTGGCTAGTGTTTTCTGCTAAATAACAGACTAGAGATTAAAATAATAGCAGATTTGTCTTGTTTTAAATATACACTAAAAACTGAGATAGAAATTAACTTTCCCTTTCAAGGGAACTCGTGCTGCGTAGTTGCTATGGGGAATGCCTCTGCGTGATTGCGTCGTGAAGCACTTATGAAATCAGTCCAATGGGGGTGACGGAACGTCATAGGCGGGTAATGTCACTGATCAGGAACTATAAAGCCTACCCGAAAACACTCTCATTCAGCTTCTGTGCCTTCAGCAAGCGCTACATGTGAAATCGTTTGTCCTATTTATTGTTGTCTGTCTACCAACATTATATTATGGCGAGCAAACAGCATTTCAGAAAGTGTGTTTTCCCTGCATTTTGGGCAGAGATACACACCAGATGTGTGTTGTTTGTTTGGGAGTGCAGCATGCCCAGGCAGATTTTGAGGAAGCTGCTTGTGAGCATTGTGATTTTCTTCATGAGGCTGCACTCCCACTGAGCCCTCTTTGAGGAGGGTGGCTCGGCTTGTGTTCCTCGCGGCTTGGGTTCCGCTTTTGCCGAGGCAGACTGGCGCCTGATGTCGTGGGGTTCGCATAATTAATCTAACAGAGGGTTTTTGAGACGGGCACTGCCCTATCTCAGCCCTCACCTGTTGGATTTAATGTCTCTTTTCGGAGTCAGGAAGCATGCGCTGCGGTTTCTTCCTCTCCAGTTGAGACAGCTGCACTGATGACATCCAGTTCTGAGGAGTTGGATGTTATTAGTGTGGAAACAGGTTAAGCTGAAGACTTGCCACTTCAGTTTTCTTGTTAGTGAGGAGTTCGTGGAGATGTTCACTCGTGCTTGATTTTAATATTGAAATCAACCGAGAAACAAGAGCTGCAAGTCAAAGACAAATTAGATGAAAGTTTCCATCTAGATAAGCTCAACCTCCACATCACGGCTTACCGTTTTCCCAACCTCCACACTGAGGTGTCGGGGTCAAGGAATAGGCCTTTCTCATACCATATATTTTACATCATGTGATGTGTAGGGTATGAGAAAGCACGGTTATGGTGGCTGCTGGGCGGGCAGCCGAGGCCGACTGCGAACTTCTCACACAGACAACACCAGATAGAGCGTTGCTACCCGTACTCCCCCTCCAAAGAGCTGGGAGGCGGGGCAACGCTCACAGCCGAAGTCCTCGAAAGGGCAAGACAGATCTGAGGACCGTCATTGCTGCTAAGAGCTTCGCCAGAACCAAAGCCAGACAGCGTTCACCTCTTCATAAGGTGCCTGTCTGCCTTTCGGTGCCCCCACAGGGCATTGTGCTGGCCGCACAAAACACACCAGGGCCCAGCCTCGAGAGGCTGGTTCCCTGAGTAGTTTTTTCCCTCCAAAGCCAGATGGCGCTCACCTCTTTATATGGTGCCCGTCTGCCTTTGGTGCCCTCAGGGGGGCGCTCTGCCAACCCCGCCACAACGCCAGGGTGCAGTAATTCCCCACGAGTCATTCGAAGGTGGCTCGTGCTCTCTATGCCAGAACAAGCCAGTTGTTCCTTGCCGGTGCGCCGATTCAGGGCATTGTGCTGGCTGCACAAAACACACCAGGGCCCAGCCTCGAGAGACTGGTTCCCTGAGTAGTTTTTTCCCTCCAAAAAGCCAGATGGCGCTCACCTCATTATATGGTGCCCATCTGCCTTTTTGGTGCTTTCAGGGGGCGTTCTGCCAACTCTGCCAACTCCCCGCAGTAGTTCTGGGGCAGCCAAGTCAGTTGTTCCCTGCCGGTGCGCCGAATCAGGGAATTGTGCTGGCTGCCCAAAACACATCAGGAGCCAGTCTCGAGAGGCTGGTTCCCTGAAAAAAAAAAAAAAAAAAAACCTGAGGGTGGTCCCCTCTGGAGTCAAATGGCGTTCACCTCTATTAACGGTGCCCGTCTGTCTTCAGTGCCCTCAGGGAGGCGCTCTGACAATCCCGCCGCAATGCCAGGACGCAGTGGTTCCCCGCGTGTCACCCGAGGGTGGCGCGCGCCCTCTAGTGCAGCCAAGCCAGTTGTTCCCTGCTGGGGTTCCGCTTCAGGGAACTGTGCTGGCTGCCCATATTTTACCAGAGGCCAGCCTCGAGAGGCTGGTACCCTTAGTAGATTTCCTGACAGAGTGAAGTCTGTAATTTATATCTACAGTGGGTCCTGCTCACAATAGAAAAAGGGTATGCAGTTCAGCGCCCCAATTCAACAGGGTCCTACCCACAGTGGTGGGTCCCGAGCAGGCTCTGGTGATGGCACAAGAGGTAGTGACTCTTCTGCGAAAGGAGGCTATAGAAAGGGATCCTCCTTCAAGCAGGGAGTCAGGGGTTTTTACAGCTGCTATTTCATTGTGCCAAGGAAAGATGTGGGAGTTGTGTCCGATTTTAGATCTGCATCAGCTATCGACACAAGTTAGCAATGCTGACAATATTATATATTGTGTCACAAATCAGGTCCAAAGACTGTTTTGTTATGATAGATCTAAAAGACACATACTCCCATGTATCAATCCTCCCGCAACACAGGAAGTTCCTAAGGTTTGCTTTTGGGGACTGTCACCCCGCACCTTCACCAAATGTGTAGACGCGGCTCTAACACCCTTGCGTATGCAGGGCATCCGCATTCTAAACTACACAGAAGTTTGGTTGATTCTGGCTCAATCAGAGCAGATGGCAGTTCAACATTGAGATGTTGTTCTCGCTCACATGAGAAGGTTGGGGTTGAGATTAAACACAAAGAAAAGTGTGCTTTCTCCAGCTTAGAGGACCACCTATCTAGGCGTGGTATGGGATTCGGTGATTATGCGCACCCATATATGTCTGGCTCCCATAACATCAATTCTCACTACCGTGTCAGACATAAAGCTAGGCCAGGCCGATATGGTACAGCCGTGACTGAGGCTAACGCTGTACGCATTTCCCTCGATTGCGCTGCTCCCGGGAGTTCTGGAGAGAGTTTGCCGAGTATGGTTTTCGGACCTGGTATCTCTCCTCGATGGGTCTCCGATCGAGATTTCTGATCAGGAAGGACCTTCTCTCTCAGGCGGATGGTCTAATACTGCACCCCCGCCTGGAGTTATGGAAGCTGTGGGTGTGGCCTCTGATGGGGCACAGCTCATAGATTCCAGTCTCTCAACTGAGGTTGTTGAGACCATTCTCCAATCCAGATCTCCCTCCACGAGGAAACTCTACGCCTTGAAGTGGAGATTTTTCAGTTCTTGGTGTGAAAATCGCCAGTGGGATCCAGTCAACTGCCCGGTTAGCGCAGTACTGGAGTTCCTGCAGGAAAGATTTTCTTCAGGGTTATCCCCCTCCACACTAAAGGTGTACGTGGCGGCCTTAGCTGCTTACGACACTCCTTTCAGTGGGGTACCTTTGGGGAGACACCCGCTTATCACTCGTTTCCTCCGTGGCACTTTGAGACTTAGACCTGCAGTTTGCACAAGAGTACGGCTTGGGTTTTTGGCCATTGTGTTACAAGGCCTTTCTATGGCCCCCTTCGAGCCCATCGAAGAGATTCCAGAGAATTTCTCACACTTAGACAGTGTTCCTCCTTGCTATTACGTCTCTCAAGCGAATTGGAGACATTCAACCCCTGTTGGTATCTCCATCGTGTCTCAAATTTGCGTAGGTCCTCACTAATACTGTGAGACCTATTGTACTGCAAGCCTTCTGTCCTCCACCATTTATGACGTCAGACCAGGAAAAGCTTATCTGCTGTGCCCAGTTTGAGCACTGGATGCTTATTACCACAGACCTATGCCATGTGGACTAAGTCTAAGCAAATCTTTGTATGTTTGGGTCACCTAAAAAGTGTACCCTGCATCCAAGCAGAGAACGAGCAAGTGGGTGGTCGAGGCCATTTCACTGGCTTATGAGTCGGCTGGTCAGCCTTCATCTTTGGCTGTTAGCCCACTCTACGAGGAATATGGCAAAATGTTGGTTATGCGGCAGGCTGGTCCTCACCGCTCACATTTATGGGGTTTATGAACTAGACCTCGGCTCTACTTCAGGGGCGCAGGTGTTACTGCGAGTTGTGTGCCTCAGCTTCACACGAACGGTCACTTGCTCATATGGCGACGTTGGTATTGTCGTTCCCATAGCGACTACGCAGCGCAAGTTCCCTTGAAAGGGAACGTCTTGGTTATGTATATAACCTTAGGTCCCTGAATAGGGAACGAGACGTTGCGTCGCCTTGCCATAAGCTGAATGAGAGTGTTTTCTGGTAGGCTTTATAGTTCCTGGTCAGTGACGTCACCCACCTATGACGTTCCGTCACCCCATTGGACTGATATCATAAGTGCTTCACGACGCAATCACACAGAGGACAACGCAGCGTCTCGTTCCCTATTCAGGGAACTAAGGTTATATACATAACTGAGATGTTTTCATCTGTAAATACTTTTGCTATCTGTAAATGTTCACCAATGTCTTCCAAAGTTTTTAGGGTTTTTTTACAATTTTTTTTTCTCTATATAATGTTGATATGTCATCTAGTAAATACACTAAGATTCGTCATTCTAGCATTTTCCTCACTCTATTTATTGTTTACTGATCCTAAAGGCTTATTGCAGAAACATCTTAGCATAACAGTATCAGTGATCTGTCAGGTAATAGGGACATTTTATGTGTGGCATTTTAAAAAAATCACTTGGAGCACCAAAGTTAATTAGTAAATATCAAATGCCACAAACTAATAATTGGACAATTAGGTGCAATTAGTAAAATATGTCAGCATCAATTCATAATAGAGATAAGAAATCCAGTTATTAACATGCATGCAATGGTACTGAAAAGCAACGTGAATCATATGGTTCCAAAATTGGTAGGAAACATTTACTTTGGAAATTCATACAAGTAAAGCAATGCTGCAGATAGCTACTAACTAAGCTAATCTAACTTAAGAAGCTAAGGTACTGTTGTAGATTTGAACATACAGATTTTGTATATACCTTCTGCTGTGCCCTCTGCTATTTAACTAGCTATGCAAAGATTATCTTGACATTTGTCTGGTAAAGTATAACACAGCAACAGCAAGAATCTTCTGAATTGTCCAATTTCTCAATACAGTGAGATATGTGATGTCACTGTAAAACAAAAAAGCCATGTTGACACGTAGAATAGGAAAATTTATGTTGTTTCTATCTGAATATTGTGCATTATTTTTAAGAAAAAAAACTGCACTTTTCAAACTGTTTACATGCTGTCTAATAACAAGGCTATATTAAATGTTAGTTCACTCAAAAATGAAACTTCTGTCATTAATTACTCACTTTCATGCCTTTCCAAACCCGTAAGACATTTGTTCATCTTAATCTTCAATAAAGTCGTTATTTTTGTTTTGTTTTTTTGCGCACAAAAAGTATTCTTGTCGCTTCATAAATTAAGGTTGAACCACTGCAGTCACATTGACGGTTTATGTCTTTAATACCTTTCTGGACCTTGAAAGTTGTGGTTCAATTGCTGTCTATGTGTGGTTCAGATGCCTGTCAGATTTAATCAAAAATATATTAATTTGAGTCCCGAAGATGAACGAAGGTCTTACGGGTGTAGAACAACATGAGGGTGAGTAATAAATTACAGAATTTTTGGGTGAACTAACCCTTTAAATCTAGATAGACTGTATAATAAATGAGTAGTATTAGATTGTGTTTAAAGGTCAGTCATTTTCAGAAGCTAAGATGTTTTACTAGTACGTAGCTTGTTTAAGAAAAGTGCCCAAACCCTTCTAATTTGACCGGCCTGATCAGGCAAAGTCTGCCCTGTCGGAAAAAAACAGCATATACTGGTTAGGTATAGGTATGTTTTGAAGCATGGCAGTTGGTTTGAACTGGTTTAAGCTGGTCCTAGTTGGTCCTTAGTTGGTCAGCATATATTTATAAAAAAAAAAAAAAAAAAAAAAAAAAGGTTGGTTAAATTTTTTAAGTTATTGATTTATATAAGGGAAGTACATTACTGTGTAAAGAAAATGAATTGTGTTGATATTGAATAATTAAATAAAACTGAAAATGTTGAGGGTTCATGGTTTTCATACAGACAAAATACAGAGGAAATTCAGAGATGTACAAAAAATATGATCAGGGCAGAGCTCAGGGACAAACCTGATGACAGGCACAAGCTTTGAGTTGCAAAGTGAGAATTCAGCATTGATATTTTTAAGCAAATAGCATACACGATGTGTAATGAAAATGTATTCATTTTCTTTGTACTGAAAAATGGAAAAGGCACTATCTACTGTCTGCTCTGCTCTCTCTCTCTCTCTCTCTCTCTCTCTCTCTCACTCACACACACACACACACACACACACACACACACACACACGCAAAAACCACTCTTCTTTTTTCCATACACTGGACACAACAAAGAATAAAGTATTTCTATTGAAAACTTGAAAGCTTTTTCTTTGACATATTTTCCAGCACAAAGTATATGTGAAGCACAAATAGTAAAAGGGGTTCACCATCTGTAACTCTACAGTTCAAAGAGCATGACTTTTTTTGTGTAGGGAACTGTTATGTCTTTTACAAGGTTATGTAATTGCAAAAAAATATTCATACACCTTTCAGCAGCTCTCAGTCTTGAATTGAATGAATGCTCTGTACTACTATGTCAAACTGTGTCAAAAAAATTCTGTAGTTTCAGTTGATAGTTGACTAACTCTATGATCTGTCATGTCTTTCAGCACCACACCAAAATTACAAAATGGTCCATGGAGATTGAGAATACCCTTATCGCTGTCAGAAAAGCTCACATTTTAACACAAGGCTAAATTAACACTGGAGTGGCTCAAGAACAAAAGCTAAATGTTCAACAGTCAGAGCTGGGATCTTGGTCCAGCTCATAATACATGCCAGAAATAAAAAAAAATGTTGGTGTATTTGAGTAATCTAATCTAAAAACATGGACATATTATTCTGCAATATTGTACTTTGGACTTGTGTGGACTTATATTGTGACTAACGGCGCGATCACTTTTGACACATCACATCACATACTGTTGTCATTTCAATAGGAATCCATGCGATCTGGAATTTCGTGTAAGTGCGAAAGATTTCCCAACACAGATTTGACAGCAGGTTCAAGTTGGTCACGTGGATTCACCATGTTTACCAACAGAAAGCTTTTGGTATTAAAACGGGAAAGTCTTTCCTTTGCATTTTTTAGCATACAGACGACAACATTGTCAAAAAGTTCCCCATTCATACAGGTCCGCGAAAACGACTAAAAATGCTGTATTCATGCCAGGCCAGTAGTTGGCGATGTCACTTTGTAAACAAACACTACGCGCCTATTGACTGAACACATAATACTCATGCGCTTGATGTCAGCATTTTCACCAATTTGTGTTTTTGTAGTTTACACAGAGACGATAACGGTATCGTTTTCAAAAACTTGCACTTTGAAACCCGTTTTCAAAAGTGTGCGTTTTCAGGCCCCCAAAACGCTGTTGTGTGTAAATGAACGGCCAAAACACACACAAAGTTTATACAAAGTTTATTTCATTCATACAAATCCGTGAAAACGACTAAAAACGCTGTATTCTGCTGGCAGGCCATTAGATGGCGATGAAACACTATAGACTGAAAGTGTAATGCGCACGTGCATGACGTCATCGTTTTCACAGATTTGTGTTTTTGTTGTTTACATGGAGACTGTTTTCAAAAACTTTGAAACCCGTTTTCAAAAGTTTGCATTGTCCGGCCACCAAAACACCATTGTCGTGTAAATGCGGATAACATTTTTTCCATTTTTAGTTGAAAACGGTGTCATGTAAATTGCTCCTCATGCCAAGTTTACACTACAGGAATTGAGCCCGATTTGCAAGTTAACGAGCTCGCCGACAGGTCGGGCTGTGATCGGGGGAAAATCAGCACGTGATCGGTGCTCGCCAATCTTTATGTGTGAACTACTCAATGACGCATCAAAGAGGATCGCTGATGCGCCGCCGACACCTCGCAGACGCCAAACAAATATCTAGCATGCTAAATATCTGGGCTGCGTCCGAAAACCTAGGTAGCTGTCTTGCTGCCTCGCTGTCTTATTAGAGAATGACTTGTACGGCAGCGTTTGTGCATGAAGGCACCTCACGAAACTGATTTCGGACAGACTTCTGAGGCAACGTAACAGTTTAATGATCTACAGCAATATAGCGCAAGCTTTGGTGAGAACTAAACAAATATTTAATTATTACAGTAGTAATTTCTCGATAGAAATGATATCAAAATTGAAATATGTTGGTCAAAATCGTACATTTATACACAAACTGAGCAGCAAACGCAACTTTTGGACGCCATCTTTATTTTTAGCTCAACTGTCACAGAATGGAAAGCACAGGATTGTGGGATATCAAAGGCAGCTAAGGATACATCCATGGTATCCTTGGTATACCATCTGAGGAAGGTATCTCATGTAAGGACTTAGCCTATTTATTAGCTCAATTTAATTGTTACAGGGAATAAGAATTGAATCAACTGTAACTGATTCACTGTAAATGATTCAGAATTAATATTTAACGCTTCATCAATTATTCGTCCAGCGAAAATTGAGGTTAGAGTATTTTACCAATTCTGGATAAAATATTATTCTGCGGCCAACAGTAACAATATTTTATTATGATTATTGTTATTACTGTAATTATTATATTATAAGCAAGAGGTAACTTGATCTTTGAGTTTAAGACAGTAATTTGATACACAGCACAAGAAACTCGTATGTGAAAATCAAAACAAGATTTATTGACTACTTCTAATGATTACAGGAAACTAAGGCTAAACACACACACACACACATACATACATGCACACACATTCGCGGAGTTGATGAGTTATGAAAAGTCCCAAGTTCAGTGCTAACTTAACTCATAACCTGAGGAAAATCACAAAAGCAGAGCTTTGGCTTGATTCTTTAGGTTTAAAGGAGTTTCACCAGTTCCCAGCAAGAGAGAGAGAAGTTTGCTTGTACCTGCGTTTGCTGTGACAGCTGAGGTAATCGGGTTGTTCCGTGACTCGTGTACAGCGGAATCCCGTTCTGGATTGGCTGTCTTTCAGGTGACGTCTTCTCGGGAAAGCCCTGTGGGTTGCGCGGAAGCTTTGAAGGATGCTGCTGGCTGAGCGTCTGGCTTGAGCGGCTCTCTTCTTGGGAGACTTTGGTCAGATATTTCACGAAGTGTTTTGGAGTCTGGATGTGACGGCTGTCGAATGATCAGCGGCGCAGCTCGTGGTGTTAGATGGAAAATCAGCCCCGGTCAATCAGTTATCAATGACCCATGCGACTTTCCGCCGTGGTCAAAGTAGCGGTGTTTCGGCTACCGGCTTCTGACCGATTTCGAGCGATTTCCGACCGACTTCTGACTTCCAGCTTCTGACTTCAGCTTGTTCGGACAGCATAGTTTTAAGGGAGCGATCCTCCAATGAGACGTTGCTACGGAGATTAGACACGCCTCGTCTATTGTCTATTGATCACATCGCGTGATATCTGCAGAACATTCTCCTGTTTTATTAACAACTTTATAAAGTTTCTTAATATTT
Source organism: Megalobrama amblycephala (assembly GCF_018812025.1). Lineage (NCBI taxonomy): Eukaryota > Metazoa > Chordata > Actinopteri > Cypriniformes > Xenocyprididae > Megalobrama > Megalobrama amblycephala. The sequence continues at coordinate 41,578,724 of NC_063044.1, forward strand.
TCCTGATACTGAATTTCAATGTTTCATTCACACAGAATTACACAGAATTATAAATTCTGCATTTAGAACTCAAACATGGCACACTTCTTACACACATATTACTAGACTGACCTAATTAAAACAATGATTACAATAATGCATTTGAAGAAAACCCACATATTGAATACATTGAATAGACATGTTAGTAATTACATCATGGCATGTATTATTCTGTATATAGTTAATATTTTAAGTAATCGACAATTGTCCCTTTTGAGATTCAAGATTGAGTCCTTAAGCATAGTTTAAACTTTGACCGGAGTCACGAGTGACCGGGTCACGATGGACGGTCAACACAAGGGAGGTATTGATAGGACAGATTCGTCTTTAAATCCATTGATGGGTATTTTCCTGTTCCGTCCGATAATACAAGAGGGTTTTGTGAGAGAATCAATAGATTTAATGTGATCAGACCCTGTGATAGGTTCTAATTAGTTTATTGCTGATGAGCTAAGAAGTCCTTTAGACAGAGTCCTTTGTTAAAAGAAGTCACGTCATCACTCCGGTTAAGGCTAGGCGTTTCCTGTCAGGAAATGGATCTTTTGGACCAAAATGAAGCTTTGTTCAATCATGTTGTTCATTGATAAAGTCATTGGTAGGTTCTGTCGAGCAATGCCCTACACTCATGAGACAGGAAGTGAAGCTAACATTGGATTCGGACGTGCCTTGATGCCTTACTTCCTTGAAATGTGTCCTCAGAAGGCAGCATTTTCCAGTTTCCAGACGCAGCCCTGGAGTTGTCGGCCAACTCGATATCCTGTGGTATCACGTGTCGCGACGCAACAGCCAATGAAATATACACTGGAAGCAGTAATAGCAATCCATTCAAATATAATTTGCAGACATTGTCATATCAGATACACATTGTGTAAGTAACTATAAACCTCACTCACTGATTTATCACTATTCTTCTCCCAGTTCACCAGCCACATGTATTTCAGGGAAAAAAAATGGATGAATTCACATTATATATTAAGATCAAGGTCATTATATAGGTTTTTAAATGACAAAACTCTCACTTGCACATATTTGTGAATCGGAATATCAGAGAGTTGATGACATGGTGAGAAAAGCGATACATCTGTCATACAGTGTGGCCGGCTAGCCGTGGTGTGTCACGTGACAACCATGAAGCGTCGTCATGGAAACAATAAAGGGAAACGTTCTAAAAAAAAAACAGTCGCCTTAACTCTGGGAGGTCAGCCAGAATGATTTAAACTTTTATGTGAAAGGGTTCATTTAATTTTAATTACATTTAATTCAAAATGTCCTCCCAACATCCATTGTCAAATAAAGTCGTTGGGTGACAGAGTTGTTGTCGGCTCTTGTAGCGTGTTAGCCTGGTAATACCAGACTCTGCTACTTCACTTTGCTTCGTAGACAGAGTCTGGAATGGCATAATAGAGAAGTGTTTTCTCTCTCGCTAGGGGACGCTTGTCTGAAGTTTAAAATAATTGGTTACCCGTAAGCCAATCAGATACGTTTAGTTATGACGTATGTTATCCGCCTGTACAGCCGCATCGAAGCACAGACATCATGCATCGAACTCAAATCTATGATTGAACTTCCACTGTAAACCTGTTGTAAACACATGATGATGTGAGCGAAATACCGGAGTGAACATGGCTGTAAACGACTTTTGCAGATTATGCGAAGTTAATGCATCCCGAAGTTTGCATCCCGTGTCTCGTTTCCCATTTCCGCGGTCGTTTCGGTTTTCGATTTCTCTAACCTACAATGTAAAACTCGGCGCTTAGCATCTACGTCACGGCTCTCAGCCCGCCCTCTGTTCGTTGATTGGCCCGGCTGTTTCCAGACCGGTGGCAAACACAAAGCTCTGACGCTGTATCAGACTGAGTACAGAAGCGAAATGAAATTGAGCGGAAGTAGGAAGTCTGACGTAGTCAGGCTAGTAGCGTGTAACCTCCTGTTGCAGATCATTTACGTAGTGTCACGTAGTGTGAACACCACAACCACTTCAAGACCCCACAGCAAGTCATGTAGTCTGAACAGCACAGCGATCTGCCAACGTTTAAAGTCCAGGGGGCATATTACAGAAAGATCTTAACTACAGAATCTTATCTTATCTGTTTGGTAACCATGACAATTTCAGTTAGGACCTCATTTAGGACAAACGCTATTACAGAATGTCATAATAATCGTATCTTAACTATGGATAGGAAACGGGTATTACAAAAGCATCCTAACTCGACAAAAAATCCTGAAAGCTGTCTTAACTTTAGGACAACCTCATTGGTGTCCTAACTTCAAACCTTTTTGAAATCCAACAGTAAAAAATCACAGTATAAAAGCTTTTTTTGAGAATGGCGTTACATTTATTAATTATGGGTTAATGTTCTTGCATATTTGTGGTGTCAGTCATTGATTGGATAAACGCAGCACACAACTTAAATAGCTTTAGCATTGTGCCTCCTCATATTGCCGACTGTACTAGTTCATACTAAATGGACATTTATACTGAATTTACTATTTATATACAATGAACAGTGTTTCTGTCACTGTCTAAAACATGCGTATATGAGGCACGCTATGGTTGTCTGTTGCTTTGCATCTAGTTGTGTAACATTCTAACACTGCATCGTTTCTCGCTGTACAAGTTTGGCACCGCAATGCGGGGTTAACACCGCAAAAGCGGTGCTAACTCTACTCTAAAGTTGGGTTTCATAAGTAGCGTTGATAAGGTTTCGTAAGAAGCGGTGCTAACCCCTGCATTTAAATTACTAGTGTGAAACGTTCCTTTACCCGGGGATTAAAAGCGGTGTTTAAAACAATGATAAACCAATTGTTAAGATTTTCTTGAGGGATTTTGTTTTCAGGTTTAGGAGGAACGTTAGCAACAGTGTTGTTGCTAATGTTGTAATAATGATTACAAATGTATTAAGGATTTCCATTATCATCTAATTAAGCAAACATGGTGGGTTCTTTAAAGTGAGATAATGGGAAAACAATAAAATGGAGACATGTGCTCAACTGGTTGGACTCTGCTTGTAGGTGCCGCAACACCATTATGTGGCCAAAAACTAGCTAAAAGTCATTGAAAAAATAGCTGTGTAATGTGAGGAAATAACTTTTTTTTTTTGCTAGCAAAATAGATGTTAGGCCTCTTCAAGCGTGAACTTTTTTTTCTTTCTGCATGCACCGGCAGGATAGTCGGTTATGAAGCTTTTATTTACTTTTTTGTTTTATCACATATTTCTGAAGAACAATACATTTAGTGCTTGCTTACCTTGCTACTTTAATACCTTTGGTGAAAGTTTACTCTGTTATTGATGTTTGTTTGTTATTTTTCTCGCTCGTCTTGCTGCTGGGTTCTGCAGTGAGGGAAAATACAGGGTAAACATAGTTCACATAACCACCATGAAAATCATGAATCCAGAGCTGTTCTACCTGTAGTACTATACAGGTTCTTGTGTGTTGGAGTCATGCTGATAATAAAGACATTCAGAATCCCTGTGGAGCCTCTGTTACGTACATGTAGAAATATTTATGCAGCAATTCTGGTGAGGCAGCGATGTTGACAATCAATGGGCAGACAAATCTTACTACACATAGTATTTAATAGCTTCTTGTCAGCCAGCATAATTATAGTGGAAGGAAAAAGGATTGCATGCTGCACTGATACATTTGAATTATCCTGAAAGTGTGGTGTTTTATAGGTCAGGTGTTTTTCCTCTGCGGCTCTAATTCAATTAAACTGAGACTGGTTCAATTACCCATGCTGTTACAAATGCTGGAAGATCTCATTATAGTGCAAGGATTGACCTGAGCCACTTCTCAAGATAACCCTATACCTATAATACAGAGCTCACTGTTTATTTATTGAAGCAAACATTTTTGCTTTTGAGCTGTTTGTACAGTGCCTGTTGAAAATGTTGTATAAATGTTATGTTAAACGTTGTCATGCCGCACTGCACTAATCATTGTCAAAGTTGCCATAGCAAGTTAACACTTGGATAGATAGTGTGGATTAGTTGCCTAAAGAATAGCAAGTAAGTCATAGTATTTCATCCAGATAACGTTTTCCCATTTCACGTTTGAAATCCCAAGGCTGCTACAGAAGATTAGTAATTTCTTTGGTATTTTTCCAGCTGAGCACAGATAACTTCACTTACTCAACTTTTTCAAGTGCTTGCAGTTTTGTATCTGCAGTTAATGCAACTAGTAGACTGTTGACAGTAGGAAACACTCCTGAACAACAGTGACATGTAATGACCCTCCACCATCATTTTCAACAGAATGACCTTGACTACCTTGTCTGCTTTCTGGTTATTTAGAGTGTTGCTTTCCTTTCGAAAAAGTAGTACACTTTAGCACATTTTTAAAATGGTACTTAATACAGAAATAATAAAAGAAAACTTTGAATGGAATGGAATGTTTTCAGACATTTAACTGCATGTTAATTGTATTTATATGAAAATGTACTATAGTTTAAATGCAATTTTTTGATCCACTTACGTAGGACTTTAGTACGTCTTTATATGAAAGAACTAATCAAATTTGTAACCATGGTAACAAAGGAGATGTGGGAAAACTGAACCAAGGAACACGAGCTAACGAATGCAAACAAAAAAGTCCCAGAATAATGACATTGACAGAAATATACATGTGACACACAATGTGTATCGGATATGAATAAAACACATTGTCAACTTATAATTGAAAGGATTGTTATTGCTGCTTCCATAGACATCAGTGTATATTTAACAAACTTTAAATGTATTGTTTTGCTAGTAATTATGCATATGTCTAAAACCTAAAATAAACATTATATGGTTGAAAACACTCTGTTGTAGTCAAGACCGTCTAAACCGAGACCAAGTCGAGACCAAGACCAGTGTGTGTCGAGACCGAGACAAGACCAAGACCAGCCTAGCACTCCTCAAATTCATCTGAAAGATTCACATTTACTGCCTGAGAAATGTCTTATTTTTGTCCTATTGAAATCACTAACAACAAAATTCATCTTTACACTGCAGAGGTGGAACAGAAGTTGCATCTGATTTGGTACAATTGCAAATAATGTTGAGATTAATGTTTTAAAAATAAAATTTTGTTTACTGAGCATTTGTTAAAAAAAAAAAAAAAAAAAAAAAAAAAAAAATATATATATATATATATATATATATATATATATATATATATATATATATATATATATATATATATATATATATATATATATATATATATATATATATATCATGTTTGCAATTGTGCTCATATTTGTGAAAACAGCCCTCTTTCTTATGATATTGCTTAATTATATCATATGTTACAATATAAATATCAAGATCTTATACAAGTACTTTTTTGCAATCCTATCTTGAATTTTGTGGGCATTTTTATTAATTCTGCTGATCCAGCACAACAGTAACAAACAAAATAAATGAAATTAGAAATAAGTTATTGATCGCATTTGAAGCAAGAGGTTGATGTGATGATGTAATGATGTTAACAAAGAAATCAGACAATGCAACAGCAATTTAGCGATATCCCCGCAGTTGTGGTCTTGAAATAAAATCCCGAGTCCTTTTAGTCTGAGACCAAGACAAGACAAGACCAAGACCTTCAAAAAATGGTCTTAAGACCGGTCTCGAGAACTACAACACTAGAAAACACTGAATAGTCTTGAGATATGACAAGCGCGAAGAGCTTTCGCCTCTGGCTCAGCATGTTTGAATTTAACTGATTACATGATGCGCTGAATGTTCTAATTACATCTGTGTGATCGTACGCGTCAAAGGGTTAAATGAGGAATATTGATACATGTTCGTTCCTGGAAGAAACTCAAGACAATCGAGCCATATCAGCAGTAGCATATATATATATATATATATATATATATATATATATATATATATATATATATATATATATATATATATATATATAAACAATATATTTTAACAACATATAATATATATGTTTTAACAATAAATGCTCATCTTGAACTAGCTCTCTTCTTCTTCTTCTTCTTCTTCTTCTTTTTCTCTATTTGAATTCCAGCAGTGTAGATGCTGCTAAGTGTATTACTGCCCTCCACAGGTCAAAGTTTGAACTAATTGTTATATACTTGCACAAGCATATTGTATATGATAATTAGTTCAAACTTTGACCTGTGGAGGGCAGTAATACACTTAGTAGTGTCTTCACTGCTGCAATTCAAATAGAGAAGAAGAAGAAGAAGAAGAAGAAGAAGAAGAAGAAGAAGAAGAAGAAGAAGAAGAAGAAGAAGAGAGCTAGCTCAAGATGAGCATTTATGGTTAAAATGTGTACAATTTTTATTTTTTTAGAAAATGAGCGATGGTTTCTCTAGATAAGACCCTTATTTCTCGTCTGGGATCACTGTAGACTGTAATTTTGACCGTTTGGGCTTCATTGAAGTCCACTAAAGGAGAAAAATCCTGGAATGTTTTCATCAAAAACCTTAATTTCTTTTCGACTGAAGAAAGAAAGACATGAACATCTTGGATGACATGGGGGTGAGTAAATTATCAGGAAATTGAAAGTGAACTAATCCTTTAAGTTTGTATAAAAATTGGTTTATTTTAACCTTCAATATTAGTACCAACTGATTCCCATGTATATTATACAGCATTAGTTGAGAGATCTTTTTTTCTTGAGAAAATTTGCCATGTACTGTTGCCTACCTGATATACAGTATATCCAAAATAACTGATATTGACTCAAATTGCAAGCTTGTGAATCGAAATGCATAACTATGATGACAGACTGCCAGGAAATGGTGCAAAACGGAGTCCAAGGGTGATATTGTGACATACTGATAAGCCTCATCTTTCCATTATTGTTAATAATAGTTGCAACTTGCACTCTTAAATGTGAATTGACAATTGCCAGCTGATAAAACCTATGATCCAGGGACCATATTCATATAATATCTAAGGCTAAATGTAGATCTTAACTGGCTATAGTTAGATGGTGATTGACACTAAACAGTAGAAAATCAGTCCAGTCTCTCCAGCAGTAAATGTCATTGGCTGTTAAAGTCTTGTGTTGCTTATAATAAATTGACATGTTGATAACACACACAAAAGCATTGTTTCAGAATGCTCTCAATTACATGTAGCCTAGATCAGATGCATACTATATGCATTAGTGCAGGGGTAGGCAAGTTCAATCCTAGAGATCCGCTGTCCTGCAGAGTTTAGCTCCAACCCTGAAAAAAAAAACCTTCAGCTGCCTATAGCCTTAGTAATCCTGAAGAGCTTGATTAGCTTGTTCAGGTGTGTTTGATTAAGGTTGGAGCTGAACTCAGCAGGGCAGCGTTTCCCAAAAGCATCGTACGCCTAAGTTGATCGTAGCTCCATTGGTTTCAATGGAGCTACGATCAACTTAAGCTTATGATGCTTTTGGGAAACGCTGCCCAGGACAGTGGCTCTCTTGCCTACCCCTGCATTAGTGAGTGTGGTGGTGCTTATGGGGTGTTGCTCTGGGATGGGAGTATGAGGCTGTGAGGGAAAAAATGAAAAATCACAGTAACTCACTACAGACCCCTCAAATACCCATATCCCACACCCCCATCTCTGGGACCCCCTCCTGGAGATTTGCTTAGGGCCCCCAATAACCTAAACACACCCTTGCATATCAGGGAGTTCAGAAACAGTGTTTAGTGATATAGAGAATAACTCCCTTTGGAGTGACTTTGTGCTTTTTAACTTTGCAAACCTTTTTTCCTGCTCAAACATCAACACTATATAAAGATGCACTTGTAAAAAAAAAACAAAAAAAAACATTCAAAAGTATGTGAACTATTGATTCTCAATACTGTGTGTCGTTACCTGGATGATCCACGCCTGTTCTTTTGTTTTGTGATGTTTGTTCATGAGCCGCTTGTTTGTTCTGAACAGTTAAACTGCCCAATATTCTTCAGAAAAATCCTCCAGGTCCTGCAGATTCTTCAGGTTTCAAGCATCTTTTGCATATTTGAACCCTTTCCAGCAGTGACTGAATGATTTTGAGATCCATCTTTTCACATGAAGGACAACTGAGGGACTCAAACTCAACTATTAAAAAAGGTTCAAACATTCACTGATGCTCCAGAAGGAAACATGATGCATAAAGAGCCGGGGGGGTGAAAACTTTTGAACAGGATCCAAATTTTTCTTATTTTTTAGTTTAAATATCATATATATATATCTATATATATATATTTCTTTTTTTTTTTTTTTTTTTTTCCATTTAGTACTGCCCTTCGGAAGCAACAGAAGATATTTACATGTTTCCCAGAAGACAGATTAAGTACAATTTGAATTTACCAAATTCAAAAAGTTTTCATGCGTTAATGCGTTGTATTTCCTTCTGGAGCATCAGTGAATGTTTGAACCTTTTTTAATAGTTGTGTTTGAGTCCCTCAGTTGTCCTCAGTGTGAAAAGATGGATCTCAAAATCTCAAAAAATATATGATCTCTGTTATTTTGTTAAAGTTATTCACATTTTCACAGATTCTGCAAGTGGTCCCCAGACTTTTTCATGCAAATGTACAAGTGCACATTCAATACATTTAAGCGCATGTCTTTTTCACAAGGGTTCTTATTTGTTTTAAATTATTATTCACTTGCTTGTAATTGAGAAAACATGAAACACAAGAAGTGTAATACACGAGCTTGAAATCCTCCAGAAGCAGGGTTATATTATTGGGCAAACTTACTGGTGATCATTGTCAAACATGTCAGCTATGCTGTCTGTCTTAAAATACCCTTGATACATGTTTCCATGGAAGAGCAGAGAGTATGTCCAGCAGCGTCCAGCTATCTGTAGTCATTCTTGAAGGCCAGAGTCACACATCCAGATTGATTGTGGATAGCGCTATCATCTCCGTCCATCTAGAACTCAGGGGAAATCACAGCTTGTTCTATCAATCAGAGTGAGGAACCGTTTCAACTTGTTCTGTGCCTCAGTGGTATTTTAGGTCAGATTTTTCACTACTTGCCATCTATGCAGAGATTGGGTCGGAAAAGAAGTGCACTGCATGTTCATTTAAAACAATTCTGACATTTTTCAAGTCTCAGACATCCAATTCTCTTAAATGCAAATTCTGTCACTTAACTTGATTTTGTGTTAGCTTTTATCATATTAATGCATCTCTTTGGAATCTAAGGGTTGTTTGCTAGATTGTACAGGATGATAAAGATCAAACGGGCAGTATTTACATCAGTGAGAGGCAAACAAAAAGCAACACTGGAGTTATCCCAGCAAATCCAGTCCATTAGGCCTGGACATGCAGCAGGGAATCTTTTGTGGCATGCATTAAAGGGGCAATTAGCTTGTGGTACTCAATGTTCAGATAGCTTCTTTGACTTTTTTTTCTGCAATGGATGAAATCCAATTTAATGACAGGAACTAACTCTCTGGGTTTTTATGAACCGCCTACATGCTCTTTGATGCATAAGCACAATGTTACAATGGAAGCCTGATTACAGGAAAATACATCACATTGTGCGCTGGGGAAAAGAGGGAGCCTAAATGACTAATACTGTGCGGAAAACCATCCTAAAAATTAACTGCAGGAGGTAATGAATGCTTTACTTAGTGAAGTATATTAATATCTTGACTGGAAAGGAACAGATTGATTTTGCTTTTCTGATGGTCAAATGAATGCATTAGGCTGCACTTAAAACAACAACAACAACAACAACGACAAAAAATATAATTTCTTAGACCAAAAAAAAGAAAGACAGCTATGGCTGGCTATCTATCGACTGATCAAGTTTGTCTGTCTGTATACATCCATGTGTGTGTGTGTGTGTGTATTGCGGTTTGAATGCAACATTAGGCTTTTATATACATTTTTTTTTACAAACCTGGTGATTAAAAGAAAAGTGTTTTATTATTATTATTATATGTGATCAAAATACAGTAAAACAGTAATATTGTGAAATATTATTACAATTTAAAATAACTGTTTTCTATTTGAATATATTTTAAAATGTAATGTATTCCTGTGATGCAAAGCTGAATTTTCCGCATCATTATTTCTGTCTTCGGTGTCACATGATCCATCAGAAATCTTTCTAATATGATGATTTGATGCTTATTATTCGATGAATTATTAATGTAAATAATGGATATTGTCAAAATAGTTTGGCTCGAATCAGGCTTGAGAACACCTCTGTTTGTTATGTGGAGCAGGCTCAAATTAATAACGTCTACCTCCATGAAGTCAATATAGCTTAATGCGTCTACGTGCCTTGTGATTGAGTTTGTTTCTTCATCTCCCTTGCTTAATCTTGTCACACAGGAATAGATTATCCTTGTTGAGGGGCACAAAGTGTTAATTTCCTATCAGAATCACTTAATTACCTTTGGCCTCTGCTCTCACTGTAAACTAAGTGCAGTTCAACTTAGACACAGCTGATTGGTTTCTTTGTGGAGGGAGTAAATCATAATGAAAAAGGGATCGATGCAAATGAAAGTGCAGGCTCTAAACATGCTATTGAATTCTATTAGCACTGCAAAATTGCTTCCAGGACAGTAAGCATTGAGCTTCCTCCACTACACAAAGCCTGTGCCACACTTTCCCATGGGCTTAGATGATATTTGGTCAAAACTAAAGAAAGCATTAATTTTAGTAGAGCTTGGCTATTGTGTTATCATTTTGCTGTAACAGGGTTATGAACTACATTTTCAGCATCTGTTATGATGTTATGCAAGTATGCTTTAGTTGTTTTAATTATAAATTGATTCACTGCTAACTGTAATTAATTTCACTATATAACACTTAACTAATCAAATTATTATTAATCACTTATATATAACACTTGCTTATAGAAAAGCATCCGAATTAAGATAATTCAAAGACATTATTGTAGCAAACAAAAGCATTGAACAGACATACAAAAGTGTCTCTACAGTTCAATATATTGTTTCTTTTATGTTGAGCTTTTGTCCAGCTGTTTATGTACGCAAGAACGTGTCTGCCTGCTTTCAACATGTTTGGTTGCCTGTAATAACCAATGATGTCTATATTATTACAGTATTTTACAATCACTACAAGTCATTTCTCAATACTCAGGTGACTTTTTTAAAACTCTTCACACAGTGAGCACGACAGCAGTCTACAGCAGTGGACTAAACTGTATATCAATGGCACAAAATATATTCAATGGTTACATCTTTCAAATTGCATTGTTTTCTCACTCAAACAAAACCACCATCTAAACTCTATGAACCTACAGGCAAATTTGCACATTTGCATACTTTTTTTCAAAACCAATTCTATCAAAATACTATCAAAAAGATGTAGCTTAAAGGTGCACTACTTAACTTTTTTTGTTCAAAATTAACATTTAAACAATGAGTCAATACACTGTAAAAAAAAAAAAAAAAAAAAAAAAAAAAAAAAAAAATCCTAATTTTACAGAAAATAACAGATTTATTTATTTTTTTCTGTCATTTTCTTTTATTTTAATTTATACTCAAAACTGTAAAATTAGAAACAATGTAAGTAAATGAACAACTCGGCTGTTATTTTAAGTATTATGGCATTAATGAAAAATTACAGTAATTCACTTTTTTTTTTACATAAAATGTATTTTTTATACAGTATTTTTTTTTGTTTTCTTAAATTACAAACAAATGTATTTAAAATTACAAAAAAATAATCAGTTATTAAACAGTAATAAAACTGTCAAATGAATGGGAGGCAAAAAAACCCCTTAGAATTAAAGTAACATATCCTAATTTAAATAAACGAAAAAACACTGTAATTTTACAGGTTTTTCCTGAATTATTTACAATCAAATATCTTCAATTTAAAAAAAAAAAGATCAGTGACCGGCAGCAGCAGCTGCCAAACAAAGACCATAAAATTAAAGTAAAATATCCTAATTTAAATAAACCAAAAAACACTGTATCTGTATACACTGTACACAAATATCTTCACTTTAAAAAAAAAAAAAAAAAAAAAAAAAAAAAAAAACGGTCAATGACTGGCAGCAGCGGCTGCCAAATAAAAACCATTAAATTAATGTAAAATATCCTAATTTAAATAAGGTGCAAAAACTTGAACATAAATTTTCTTTAAATGTTAAAAAATACTGTTCATTTTTAGGTATTTCCTGATTTGATTCAAATGACTGGCAACAACAAAACATTAAACACTAAAGGTGATGATACACGGGGCAACTTTTTGAGCAATGTTGCCGGGCAATGTTGCTGAGCAACGTTGCTTGGGCACTTTCCCATTGAGAATGAGCAACAAATTTATATCTGGATAAGTTAGATCGGTTGTGGGCAATTTTTTGAGATCCTCCAATCAAAATGTTAGCAGCCGATCACGTGACCGGTTCGGCGATTTCAGAAAAAATTCAAACAAGATGGCGGCCTCTCAGCGGCAGTGGAGCGGAGAAAAAGAGTGTGAACTTATATCTTTTTACGCTAGTAAGTTGTCATGCGTCAACCCAAAACAGGGAATTGACCTCATATAATGCTTAAAATACCAACAACTGTCCAAAGTAATGCATGTAAGCTGTAATCAAGCCACTGAATGTTTTCAGTTAAACACTAAAAAGACAGAGTTACTTTAACGTCTGTAGCAGCGTAGGCTGTAGGGCGTGTGGCCCGTGAATGTAGCTTTTGATGCGATTGACGCGGGTTCGAATCCGCCTTTTGCTGATCTCGCTCTTCTTCCTTTTTCTATCACAAATCAGATCGGAAAGGCATTTATTTTTAATAAAAACTAAGAAAATATTTGAAAAGTTGAAATAAAGTGCCTATAATAAGGTTGGCAATAGATTTGCTCCTCTCTGATTAGTTGCTGCCAACTGTCCGTTGCCCTAATTAGTTGCCCTGTGTCTCATCAGGTTGCCCGTTGACGGCAACATTGCCCAGCAATATTGCTCAAAAAGTTGCCACGTTTATCATCACCTTAAAAGATCTCTCCAGATCTCAGCATCTTCATTAATTAACAAAGATTTAGATGTTGATGTCTTACTGAAAAAAAAAAAAAGTTTGATGTCACCGTTATGGAGGAGAGCGCTTGCTTTAGTTGAGCTCTTGACCTTTGACTTTGTTAGTTTTTCTTTGGCTGCTTTAACTGTGTTTCACTGAAAAAAATAAGTAAACGTACTTAATTTTTCTTTTGCAAGTTTTTACGCACATTTTTTTAAGTAAATTTAAAATATGGAATTAAGTAACTCTACTTAACTAAAATTAACAAAGAAAATAAGTCATTTTAACTTGGCCAATAAAAGGTTTAGTAAATTCTACTTAGTTGAACTGAATGCAATACATTTTACTCAAACAATTTAACAGCTAAAACACACACTTTTAAAGAGTATGCTTTACTTTAGAAACATCTAAGTAAATAATACAATTGATATTGTGTAGACACCAGAGACCTCAAAAGAGACCTCAATACTTGGTACACAATACACAATGACGGTAACATTTGATGGATCATTTCTGAGTGTAAATGTGCCATTTTGAGTAGAAAATGAACTCCAAATGCCACAAAATGGCAAGTTACTAAACATAACCACAAAAGCAATGATAAAACAGTGTAAAAACAGCTGGAAAACAGCAAAAAAATGACCTCATTAATTATTCAAGGCCCAGTGCATGATGGGAACACCAGTATCAGAAAAGTTGATATTTACACTTAATTATAATTTCTACAATCTTAAATTGAGTACCAATATTGAATTTACTTATCTGGCATTCTGATTTTTAAATTACACAGAAAATGTTTTCAGTTGTTTTTTTGTTTTTTGTTTTTTTGTTTTTGTTTTTGTTTTTTGGAGCACAGAAACATCAATAATCAACATATGAATCTCAACAATGGTGACAACCAAAGCTTTTTGTGACTTTAGTGGCTTATTTTGTGATGTTCAGAGTTGATGTGAATTTTTTTTGTCACCATTGTTGAGATTCATATGCTGATTCTTAATGTCTGTGTGAGTCTACATGACCTTGACAAAACATTTTCTGCATAATGATTTAATAAAATTGTTTATAGTGTCACAGCACTGCAATAATATTAAACACTTTATTCAGATACCAGACCACTTTCTGATGACTGTATCATCTCTTAAAAAGTGGCTAACATCATCTGATTAGAGTTTTTCTTGCTATAACAAACATGTATCAGACACATAGTTAAAGCAGCCAGAGAAATACTAATGTTAAAGAGTCAAGGTTCAAGAGTCCAACTAAAGCAAGCACTGACCACCAGAACGGTGACTTCAAACTTTATTATTTGATTCAATAAAACATCAACATCTAAACCTCTGTTAATTCTCAATAAGAACTTTAATATAAAATAAAGTCTGGATTGTAATAAGTGAAGTTGCTGAGATCTTGAGAGATCTGTTAGTGTTTAATGTTCTTTTGGGATTTAAAGGGTTTCTGTATCGTCTGTTTTGTGGGTCACCATTGTGCTGGAGAGTAGAGCCTGTGCTTCAGTCCAGGATGAGCCAAAACTTTTTTGTTATGCTATGTATTGCTTTATTCCAGAGACAGTAACATATAGTTACATTATTTTATTCATGTTTTTTTTTGTTTTGTTTTTTTGGTTAAATACAAGTGATTCGCTTTTTACAGTGAATGTGTTTTGTTAGTAACAATTCAGGAATTATGTGTAAAAAAAAACAGTGTTTTCTGTAGAAAAATGTTAATAAAAAATTCTGTTAAAGTTTTTTACACTTCATTTAAATGAGAATATTTTACTTTAATTTTAAGGTTTTTGTTTGGCAGCCGTAGCTGACAGTCATTGACTTTTTTTTTTTTTTTTTTTTTTTTTTTTTTTACAGTGTAGGTTTCTTTTCATTTCTTTTTAACAGACAGTAGTGCAAATTACAGTTTGTTCCACCTAGTGGCATTTAGTCCCCTAGTTGGTACAGTACAGCCTCCTTTAGTGTATTAAGCACTAAGTAGTAAACAGAATGCACTCTTGCATACTGTAGGTCATATTTTTTTGCAGGGCTGATAAAAAACAAAAGGTATTTGGACACCGTCAGCTATAACATCTTGTGTTATAAAAGTACAAAATAAATAATGAAATAATGAATAATGAATAATGAAAAATACAACTTGTGTTACTAGTGGACTTGGACTTTGTTTTCAAGTGCTCAAGTCATTTGCGTATACTCTTTTCTTCTTCTGCTCTTTTTCCTGTTGTGCTGGTTAGAAAACAGCATTGTATTAATGCACGAGCCCCCTTCTGGATTGGAGTGTGGCTCGCCTGTGACTTCATGGACGTCACGGTTCAGGACGAATACATGTACCGTTACACTCCTAATACATATATATATATATATATATATATATATATATATATATATATATATAAGCAGCAAGATTTTTTGCCATGCCATTACACAGAGTTGTAAAGTATTTAAGTAAATGTAATTAGTAACTATACTTAAGTATCTTTTTGGCTACTTTTTTAGTTGTACTGAGTATCAAAGATATTGGCAACTTTTACTCTCTACTTGACTACATTTTTGAGCAAGTAAATGTACTTTTTACTCCACACATTTGTGATGAGTAACATGGTTACAAATTACATTTTGCATGGCACCTAACTTTTTCTGCAGCAGTTTGTATATAAAGAAGTGATATCGCCATCTAAGGGCTTTGAAGGTACTATATCTTGTGCGTTTTCCCTTCACTCACCCAAAATTTGTCAGCAAGAATACTTTAAGTGAATGTGAGTGCATTAGCAGATAGTTGCTGATTGCAGATGTTTGATTTATTAGATGAGGAAATGATTGCAGCTGGTGATGAGGCTCAAACCAGCACATACAGTATAGACTTTGACTATTTAATTTTACTTAACATTGTTTTAGTTATCTGCTATATTGACAAGACCATTTTGAAGGATATTGGTTTACTTATGGCCTTTTTGTGCACTTGAGCTCAACTAAGACTTGAGAGTTTGTAGACGTTTAAAAGGCTGTTGTGTGGACCTTGATTTATTGCGGTATATTGAGGTGTTCAGTTTTATTTTGATTTTAGAAAATAAACTTGATTTCTCATCTTACAAATCAATTGTTTCTTATTTTCAGCATGAGTAAAATACTTAAGTATTATTAAAATCAGATTCTTTAAGACTTTTACTCAAGTCGTATTGGAATTGGTTACTTGTAACTTGTATCTAGGTATCAGTACTTTTACTTAAGTATGGTTTTCAGGTACCGTTACAGCATCATTACCAGCAGAGGCTAACCGTGCTATCTTACCGTGCTTAAATCTTAATCTCTTGGTAGTAACAGGATTCCTTATTATGGGAAAAAATAAACAAATGACACAAAGAAATGCATTTTACCTTAATCACACTAAATTAACGCATTAAATCGACAGCCCTAGTTTCAAGGTTCCCATTATTTGGAGATTATCTGTCTGGACAAGATAGTTACAACGTGCCTTTTAATTCAAACGCTAATGACAAACCGGACTACGATCATTCTTGATAATAGTGTCATTTAACAGATGCCTATCCTTATTATGTCTTCTTTTTTTCTCTCTCTTTCACAGCTCTTCCCTTGTTGAGAGGCAGACCACCATGTTGTCAGTGTTTCATGTTGAGCATGTTTCTTCCCCCTGTGTGAACTCTGATTTTCTTTTAAGTGGTTTTTCCAATCCTTTTATACCTTATCCCTCCTTACATGTCCCTCTAGATGGCTCTGAATTAAATAGTTCATTAGCATTTCATACATCAACGCAACCTGCCCCGTGAGGACCCAAGGTAGTACAGAGGCGATATTACAACACAGGCTTTTATATTATTCTCTCATTGTTGATTGAGGGTTCATTAGGAAAAAAAACTAATTACTGGTTTTAATTATAGTCCTTTCTTTATTAATGCTTGTCTGTTAGTTAGAATGACTTGACTTGTTTTTTTTAAAGTACCACGTTGTATTAATGGCATCGCTGTTATTACAATAACCATTTAACATGCTTGTGATTTTTTGTAACTAGAAGGTCCCTATACTGTTTATTATGTGGATTTATTATCACTAATATGCATCATTATAATGTGTTTATATGGTATTCATGTTATAATTGAATGCAAAGTTTGGATATTTTCTAATTGTACCCTCAGGTGTGACTGATGCTGTAACATTATTAGCCATGCGTCTTTTTAATATACTTTATTCTGGTGCATGGTCAGGGACAAGAATATGCAAATTTGTTTGAAAATAAAGCCATTAATATTTTTAGATAGAGCCCAGCAGAGCGCCAATGACAAGTCATTAGTTCCTGTTTTTTAATTAACAGGTTTTAGTGAGGAACTTCAGCTTCACACTTCTGAATGTAATTTGTATTTTCATTGTGCTAATAAGATGTGTCTTTAATTACCTCATGATTGCGTCGCTTCTGCTCCTGTGAGAAACTGCAGTACTGTAACTCACATCAGTGGATGAGAGAAGTTGTTTGATCTTCTTTGTTCAAACATGATCAGTCAATCTTGAAGGAGCGATCAGCCTTGTGTTTAACACATAAATGACGCTCTAAGTTTGTTCTGGAACCTTTGAACCTTTCCACACTGATGGATCTTTTTTTGTTGTTTATGTTGTGTCTCCAGTAATCATGTATATCATCAAAGACGGTGTACAGCCTGTTATCAATAGTCTCACGTGGCCAGAGCTTCAGACCGACGGCAGAAGGTCTGGACTGGACTCTATCGCAGCTTTCATTTGCCAAGGACCACCCAAGAGGACGTTTGACTGACATGTAACGCAACCAATCACAGTTCGTTTTGCTCTGCATCATGTTTAGGGGTGTGAAAATGTAAAGTCGATGTCCTTACAATAACAGACCGGCGTGCGTCTAATAAATTATTAATTAAAAAATGTTGTGCTAGTTTACTGCATCAATGGAGCCGCAAACTTCAGATACTTTTGAAAATCCAGCGTTTAGTTGATCCTGGTAAGCGCTCAGTGTCACTGTAAAAACGATGGCTTTCTTCTTTCACAAGGGGGTTTGGTGTCAGCATTTGTTTCCATGCGGACCGTTAAAGAACGCGACACACACGTCTCCCGAACATCCTGTAGAATTCAACCAACCAGATGACGACTTCGAAAATCCTGAAGTGTTTCCAGATAAGTGTGCCAAATTATTGACTTTTGTTGAAATATTTTATTAGCTTGAATAATTCAAAGCTTCTGCAAAAAAAAAAAAAAAAAAACTTAACTTTTACTAAAATTTGGCAAGCGGCTTTTAGCTAAGACGTTCAAGCTAGAAGAACATTTAAGGACACCACATAAATAATTATTGGGACAAGATATATTGACCTGAGATTAAGCTGTTTAAAAATCATACCTGTTTATTATCTTATAATCCAATACAGTGTACAAAACAGCAGTATGGTTATTTTACTCAGTACTCGCCCGTGACATTAAATTTTCAGGACTCACAACCGCATTCTCAGAAATTCCACGCTGTGTGTACGGAACCGCACTGGACAACTAGTTGTTTGTCGCGTCATACAGTGCGAGAGAGCCACTCTTCTAAGGTGTTTTGTGTGTGGTTCTGCGTGCGTCATCTTAAGCAGTGTTGCCAGTTTATAGATTTTGTCACTAGATTTAGTGACTTCAACGCCCCTTTTGAGACTTTTTTCAAAGGTTTAGGGACAAATCTAGTAACGCCTTGGACAAACCTTATCTAGATTCTTATTTTGCCCACTGATCTCTATTCATATTTTTATAGATCAATGAATTTGCCATTATGATGTCATCTAGTGACATTTAGCTATCAGTTTTAGCTACTTTCAATTGAAAGCAGTTGGCAACACTGATCTTAAGGTGTAGAGCCAGTCACTGTTCTCCATCGGAGCGGCTCCCGTCAGTTTTGTGTTTCTTTTCGAAATTAAAATGCTGTGTCATGTGCGAGACGTCACAAAGGACGTGCACGCGAGTGCAATGGTTAAAGACTCCAGTTAGTGCAATTGGTCTCTTGTCATGTCAAAAGTGATGAGGCTTTTCAGCAGGGTTGCCAGGTTTTCACAACAAAACCTGCCCAATTGCTACTCAAAACTAGCCCAATCGCGTTTCAGGGGGGCTGCCCCAATAAAAATCACATTCTGGGGGGAAAACTCAGGTTTTTGGCAGGGTTCCTCTAGTAAAATTTGCATTCTAGATGCTAAATATCATGTTACGTGGGTTCGCTTCAACCCGCGGACATGGAAAAACAACCCGCGGCAATTGTGTAAAAGTAGCCCGATTCTGTGGGAAAACCACAGACTTGGCAATACTGCTTTTCAGTTTTATAGACGTTGCCATCTTTAACCCTTAAATGCATGACTGTTTCGCCAATCATTCTTACATATTCGGGTCTTTATCGACCCGGATCTATATCTAACACGGAAGGATCTCTGCCTGTTGTGATAATATAAAACTCCTCTGATATTAGGGTAACTATTGCAGAAGAATAAAATAAATCGTATTTTGTTACCTTTTGGAGCTTGAAAGGGCTCAGTTTGAGCAGATGTTTTATGCCATCATCACTGTCCTTGTCAGAGCTCATTTCCCAGTAAATTCAGCAAATAATGGGCTAGTTTTATGTTTGAGGTCATGAATATGAGATCTCAAACGTATTCTCAGAACTATATAATTTTCTACATCTTCAAAATCAATATTTGGATCGCTAACAGCTTCACCAGATCAATCCAGTGACAGTTACAGTCATATTTGATTGCGTTCAGTACTCGCTCTGCAGTAAATTGCTGAGCCATTTCATGTTTGTTTTATTATTTCGTTTTCTGTCTGAATGAGTCGTCACTTCAGCATTGTGTATCAGACATTGCCACCTTGTGGAATAAAGGTGAATTGCACTTCTTCTGTCATCTAAGATTCAATTATTGTTGTGCAGAAAAAATATATGTACACTCATACACACCTCGGGTCGTTTGCGACCCTATACAATTTTTACAAAAAATTAATACAAAAATAGGCATTCTTTTATAATTTTATGATTTTTTTCTTGTTATATTCTTTATAATGAATTGATTAAGGAATACCAACAAGGTTGATGTCTAACTTTAAAAAAATGAATAAGGAGGAGGGTAGTGAATGATGTCCCGGGTCACTAAAGACCCGAGGTATGCATTTAAGGGTTAATATTACGTTGGTCACTATCTTTATGGTTACTTGACTCTCGCTGCATGTTCATACAGACAGTGTTCCAGATGCTATTGTAAGTTGCTGTGAGAACGGGACATTTCAAGACTCACACCTAGTTCTAAAAATTGTTCTAAATCTAAAATAATAGCAGAGTCCACACCACAACTGGAATGATGGCACAGAGAAACGATATTGTTGCAATCACTTTCAGAATGATTTTTTTTCCAACTGATGAAAGATAAAAACAATGACAGCCAATAAAAATACCTAAAATAAGTCAAACACACCTAAAATTTCAGTGTAGGCCTATTTATATCTCCAGGGGTGGGAATTATTTATTCAACTTTTTTAATCATTTTTTGCAATAGTACAGAGCCACGCACATAACATGAACAAAAAATATATAGATCGTGGCCACAAATAAAGAATTAATTCCCATGATTTATTAATTAATTCCCTCATTTTAGCAAATCATGGCCACGTTGAACTAATTCTCTCACATGTGATTTAACTATAACAAGGTAACAAATTATTACAACATGGCCATGATTTAGTAAATTGAGGGAACAAATTATTATATCATGCGAAAGAATTACAAATTAGTAAAACATGCTGACATATTAGTAAGTCGTGGGAACTAATTGTTTATTCCTGGCCATGGCATACATTTTTTTTTTTCCCCTGCATGTCATGAATTTTGTAATAGTGGGTCATTATTTTCTCAACAATATAGTTGTTCTAATTTTTTTTTTTTTTTTACAGTGTATGTCTTAATTATGCAAAAGTTCAGAAGAGAATGTTTGATTTTCGTTGACCTTTTGAAAGCACAGGAAAACAGTTGTGCTTAACCCATTTAAATCTGAGAATGAGCTTCGCATTCGTGGGATGGTAAAGCATCTACAGCTTAAATGTTATCCTTCTTTAGAGGATTACCGGAATTCTGTAAATTGGTCAGGGTGGATTTGCAATTTTTGCTTGGTAATCAGTCCCATTTTCTCTGATGGCTTCAATGTTCCTTCTTGTTCATGTAAATGAAAATAGCTGTTGGAAGTTATCTATTTATGAAACCGGCAGTGGTTTTGTAATAACGGTGTTTTTTCTTTATGTTTCAGCATGCTGCTCTTCTCCAGACATAATGCTGTTGTCACTCCAGAAATGTACTCTGAAAGGAATAAAAGATAAAAGGTGAAATAAATGGTTCCTCACACAAGGGAAATGCAGACACAGTTGTATAATGGCACTGTGTGAAGAAAAAAAAAAAAAAAAAAAAAAAAAAAACAGAGAGAAAATGTTACAGGAAAGCTTTTCTAAACCCACAAAACAAAAGCACTTCAGGGGGTGTCATGTGAGTCAGTATGTTCGCAGACAGTACCGCACCACATGCATATGTGTCACACTCTTGTATGAATTTACAGGCATTTATTTATATAACTCACTGCGTTATATGTTGTTTTTGGTCTCTTGTATAATGTTTTGCTCATGTTTAAAGTAGGTCTAGGAAAATGGCTTATACATCACAAGGAAAAGCCAATATTTTTATTTATAATATGTGAAAACTGCACCCCTCCCCCCTTCTGCAATCCCTCTACAACAGGGGTGCAATGTTTATACAACAAGAATGTACAAAAAACTGAAAGGTTTTTCCTTTTGTTTTTTTTTTTGTTTTGTTTTTTTTGTAAAGATGACAACGTTGTCAAAATGATCCCCGTTTACAAGGATCTGAGGAAAAGACTAAAAACATTGTATTATTTATGCCAGGCCAGTAGTTGGCGATGTCACTTTGTAAAGAAACACTACACGCCTATAGACTGAACACATACTCATGTGTATGGTCACCGCTTTCACAAATTCATGTGAAACGATAATGGTATAATTTTCAAAATGCTGTTGTCGTGTAAATGAACGACCAAAAAGTTTCTCGTTTTTCAGTGGAAAAGTTCCTGGAGGGCCACAGCCCTGTTGAGTTTAGCTTCAACTCTATTTAAACACACCTGATCCGGCTCATCAAGTCCTTCAGGCTTCTTTGAAAAAGAAGGAACTTCCTTCTCCAGGAACTGAGATTTGAAGCCCTGCTCTACAATGACTAGGATCATTTTGAAGATTTTTTTCAGCAGATGGAAATCAATTAAATGTAGCTATGTAGAAATGTATTGATAAATACAAATAATCTTACAGTGAATATCATTGTTGTGATAGTGAATAGGTGATGTATATACAACATATCTATATTTGTTATATCAGTTAAGACCACTGTAAGAAGATGAGTGCTTCAAGTCATCTTGTAAACATATACCGTTTGTATGGGTTCCCTATGTTATTCTGTTTTTTTTTTGTTTTTGTTTTGTTTTTAAGAAATCAATACTTTTATTCAGCAAGGACGCATTAAGGGTATCAAAAGTGAAAGTAAAGACATTTGCACTACTGTTCAAAAGTTTGGGATCAGTAAGATTTTTAATGTTTTTAAAAGAAGTTTTGTCTGCTCACCAAGGCTGCATTTATTTAATTAAAAATACAGTAAAAACAGTAATATTGTGAAATATTATTACTATTTAAAATAACTGTTTTCTATTTGAAAATATTTTAAAATGCATGTAATTTATTCCTGTGAATTTTCAGCATCATTACTCCAGTCTTCAGTGTCACATGATCATTCAGAAATCATTCTAATATGATGATTTGATGATCAAGAAACATTTATTATGTACAATTGTACAAAATATTTGTGTGCAATATTTTTTTTCAGGATTATTTGATGAATAGAAAGTTCAAAAGAACAGTGTTTATCTGAAATCTAATCTTTTGTAACATTATAAATGTCTTTACTGCCACTTTTGATTGATTTAATGCATCCTTGCTGAATAAAAGTATTCATTTCTTTAATTTCTTTTCAAAAAAATAAAAATAAAAATTCTTACTGACCCCAAACTTTTGAACGGTAGTGTATAATGCTACAGAAGCTTTGTATTTCAGATAAATGCTGTTCTTTTGAACTTTCTATTCATCAAGGAATCCTGAAAAAAAAAGTACACAACTGTTTTCAACATTGAAAATAATCATAAATGTTTCTTGAGCAGCAGATCAGCATATTAGAATGATTTCTGAAGGATCATGTGACACTGAAAACTGGAGTAATGATGCTGAAAATTCAGCTTTGCATCACAGGAATAAATTACTTTGTCAAATATATTTAAATAGTACACAGTTATTTTAAATTGTAATAATATTTCACAATATTACTGTTTTTTACTGTATTTTCAATTAAATAAATGTAGCCTTGGTGAGCAGACGAAACTTCTTTTAAAAACATTAAAAATCTTAGTGGTTCCAAACTTTTGGACTGTACTGTGTATGTGTATATATATATATATATATATATATATTATTTATTTATTTATTTATTATTTTTTTTTCAGGATTCTTTGATGAATAGAAAGTTCAAAAGAGCAGAATTTATTTGAAATATAATTTTTGTAACATTATAAATGTCTTTGTCACTTTTGATCAATTAATCTATCTGTACATCTGTAAGAAGATGATTTTGTCAAAGTGATATCTTTGATTTGACTGATTTGTGATTTGCATATTACTGATTGGTTGAATGCATGTGACCATGATGTTCTATCAACAAAATGTTTGTCTAATGTGCTTCAAATCAGAGAGGAGATAATGTGGAGTGGCAGACCAGAGGGATGCATTTTGGTCTTCACAAGACGATGTTTGAAGCTGGAGGCCTGGATTGAATGGTGGGTGGATGTGGTTGTAGTGATGTAGTGGTTATAGTAGGGATGTAGTTCTCAAACAACCTTGCAGACTTTCAATCTCTGGTGTGCTTTTTCAGACTGCTTAATTTTCTTTATATTGAGTATCCCAAACAATGGTACTACCTTTTTGAAGCTGTGTCACAATGCCAAATAATATGTAGTTGTTGTTTTTTAATACTTATAAAAGTCATGACACCATTTTGTCACTACCCAACAGAGGTGTAAAGAATACCTGAAAACAATATTTGAGTAAAAGTACTGATACCTTACATTGAAAATGACTCCACTACAAGTTACAAGTAACCAATTCCAACATTCAGTATTTTACTCATGCTGAATGTAGGCTCAGTCTCAGAGATGCACTAGTCCTGAGAGACATGCCGGTGAAAATAAAAAACAATTGATTTGTAAGATGAGAAATTAAGTTTATTTTCTAAAATCAAAATAAAACTGAACACCTCAATGTTGCAATAAATCAAGTTTGACACAACAACCTTTTAAACGTCTACAAACTCTCAAGTCTCAGTTGAGCTCAAGTGCACAGAAAGGCCATAAGTAAACCAATATCCTTCAAAACGGTCTTGTCAATATAGTGGATAACTAAAGCAATGTTAAGTAAAATTGAATAGTCAAAGTATGTGCTGGTTTGAGCCTCATCACCAGCTGCAGTCATTTCCTCATCTAATAAATCAAACATCTGCGATCAGCAACTACCTGCTAATGCACTCACATTCACTTAAAGTATTCTTGTTGACAAGTTTTGGGGGAGTGAAGGCAAAACGCACAAGATATAGTACCTTCAATGCATTTATATGGCGATATCACTTCATAATATATCAGAAACAAACTGCTGCAGAAAAAGTTTGATGCGATGAAAAATGTAATTTGTAATTGCTGGAGTACAAAGTGCATTTACTTGCTCAAAAATGTAGTCAAGTAGAGAGTAAAAGTTGCCAATATCTTTGATACTCAGTACAACTACAAAGTAGCCAAAAAGATACTTAAGTACAGTAACTAAATTACAATTACTCAAGTACTTTACACCTCTGCTACCCAACATGATTCTTTGTTATTGTTTTTAATGTACTTGAGTATGGCCTGTATGATATCAAATGGAGTTTTTATGTAGTTTTTACAATTTAAAATGTGCTCTCAGTTCATGGATATATTAGTAAATGTTTAGAGAAATGTCATAGAAATTCAGTACATTTATCTGTCGTCAGAGTATTCTGCCCAGGGCAGCGTTTCCCAAAAGCATTGTAAGCCTAAGTTGATCGTAGCTCCACTGGTTTCAATGGAGCTACGATCAACTTAAGCTTATGATGCTTTTGGGAAACGCTGCCCTGGGTGTTACTCGAAGCCTGCCAAAGTTCTTGACAGTAGAGTGGTACAGGTATGATGTCAGAACCCAGAAGACTAATTTGCCACTGGTTTCCTCGAGATTTTCCTATGGGGTTTTAAATAGGGTTTCTCAAGTTGAGTAAAGTATAAAGCCTGTGGTAAACATAACTGGACAATACTTTGACATTTTGTTCTACAATGCAAACTGCACACACTCACACCCCATATGTTCTTATCTAGTTACTTATTAAAAACATACATTTTCAAAAATTAGTTTACAAGTATTGTCAAGTTAATTCATTAAATGTTTAAAATGAATTTTGCAGATGTATTGCAAAATTAATGTAGCACTTTTTCCTGTTTGTTTAGTTCGTATGGAAATGGTATGAATGCAGAGGATGAAATAAAGAGTAATATGTTTTCATTTGTGTTTTTTTGTGTGATTGGTAGACACCAGTTGATAATTTTGTTGACCTCGATATAAAATTATTAATTAATATAATGAATTCAATAGAAATTTCTAGTTATGATTCCCATATAATTCTGATTAAAATATCTTAGTTGAACGAACTACAAAACTAGTTGAGCTAATGTATCTTTTTTAAGTTGAAGTCAATTTTAGGTCAACTAAAAAATATTAATTCAGTTAACACCTTGAAGATGGAAATTGAGTGAACGTAAAAAATCTGTGGAACTACTAAATAATTAGTTGAAACCACTTAAAAATTTTTAGAGCGTTGGTGAGCATAACAGACTTCTTTCAAAAACATTTACTGACCCCAAACTTTCAATCTCAACTCATTATATTTTGTTTCTTTTTTGCCTGGCTTTTTTGAGTTTTACTTACTCCAAAAAAATATATATATATATATTTATTTATTTTTATTTTTTATACATTTTGTCAATTCAAATACACCAGACATATCAATTGGACAAACACAGTGATTTTTAATTTATTTATTTTTTTTTATTTTTTTTTACAGTGCATACCTATGTATGCACACACTAGTGCACTGTATTCAAAATGCTATTTGTATTTTACATAGATAGTAATTAAAATTCACATTTAATAGCCATTTAGGGATTATTTCTACCTAACTGAGCCAGAAATGTATATTTGTATTTTATTTTCACTTGTGTTGCCACAAAAATGACACATTGTGCTAATGTTTAGTGGATAAAGGCCTTAATTAGTGTTTATTATATACTGATTCGCATCATATGGAACTAGGAAGTGTAACGAGACCGAGCCTAAGTTATTATTATTAGTCATTTAGCATTAGTGAAATTGAAAGATCATGTTTTCCCCCTGGAGTGACCTGGTGCTAAGTGCTTTGCTCAAGGGCACGATGGTGATAGAGGATGCAGTGACTATCAAGGCCATGCATGAATCATCCCTACTGGGGTTTGAACAAGCAGCCTTTGAATTACCATCCCAGATCACTAACCACGGAGTCTCTACCACTTTCACTGGTTTTCACAAACAAAATGAGATCATATAAGGATTAACATTTAAAGGCAACAGCTGAACTTGTCGTATCAAAGGCAGGGGCAACGACAGGCAAAAGAGACATTCCCTTTTTTTTTCTTATTAAAACAGCTTGTGCCGCTGCAGATGAATGTTGCAGTGCAGAAGCTGACAGCCGAGGGTCTGTATCTCCACAGTACTAGCTGAGGTGAAATATTTAATTGAACACCCCTTCCTGCTTCACTGATCACAGCTACTGCTCAAATTTAACTTGTCCTGATCATGCCTCGCTCACACTCACCCTACACCATGTGAAGGCTGGAATTTGAAAGCTGTCTATGCTCTCTTCTTTATCTCTCATCTCTCTCTCTCTCTCTCTCTCTCTCTCTCTCTTCACTCGTTTTTCTTTGTTTTGAGAGATAAGAACACAGATTTTTAATGAATGGCAAGCATTCAAATGAAGGCCTCTCCACACTCAGTTATTCACAGTTATTCAGTTATTCACTTCAGTAATATATTTTTTTTTAAAGAAATGCAGTTCAATAAAAGATTTGTTTACTACATAGTTATACTTTTCAATTTTATTTATTTTCACCAAGTTTAAAGGAACAGTCCACTAAAAATTAACATTCTGTCATCATTTACTCAAGTTGTTACAAACCTGTATGACTTTCATTCTTCTGGAGCATTAAAAGGGTGGTTCACTGTTTTTTTTTTTTTTTTTTTTTTTTTTTTTTCTAGGCTTGATTGTGTTTATAGGGCGCAGTTTGACATGTCTTAATGCTTAATTTTTAAAAAAAAAAATGCTATATTTTTCATATATTTTACCTTTATTCTACACCGTTGTCTCCATTGTCATTTGAATAGCCAGTCGACTTCCTGGTTTTATGATACCACTCCCTCCAAAATACGCAAAGGTCTCAGATTGGTTAGCTGGCCCAGTGTATTGTGATTCGCTGAAGCGTCTAGAGCATGTCGATCGGTTTGTGCGAGAAACCGAACAGTATTTATATCATGTTTTACCTCTAATACACCACTATGTCCAACGGCATTCATCACTCGATTCGTTTGGTCTGATCGCGCTCTGACAGCGGCAGTGATGTCTCGCGCATATACTTCAATGAGTGCTAGACATCACTGCCGTTGTCAGAGCGCGATCAGACCTTACGAATCGAGTGATGAATGCTGTTGGACATAGTGGTGTATTAGATGTAAAAAATGATATAAATACTGTTCGGTTTCTCACACAAACCGATCGTTTCGTGTCTTAGGACATCAATGTGTCGTCACGAGCTGCAGGGTTTAATTTGGATTTGTCTGTCGTGTTTTATTTACTCTTATAGTCCAAGTTCCCGATGACTTGCATTATACCACTGACAGACGGCAACTGTTGGAGTTAAAAATCATCATTTGTGTTCTATTGAAGAAACAAAGTCACCTACATCTTGGATGCTCTGGGGGTAAGCAGATAAACATAAAATTTTCATATTTAGTGTGAACTATCCCTTTAAGCAGCGTAAACAAGTGAAATTGCAATGAACCACCCCTTTAAAACTTCAAAAAGGATGCAAAAGCACCGAGACTCCATTTGACTGATACACTATAATCCACGTCTTCTGAAGTTTTATTCATTGATAATGGTTTGATTCATCGATTCACTGCAACATGATCACTGAACTGAACTGATTTGGTTTGTGATTGTGAACGATTTATTCAGACTGGTTTTGTGAAGTTGGATCATTTGATTTCATTGATATATATTTTTTTAAATAAATAAGCAAGGAAGTACGCAGGTAAGAAAGAAAGTAAATAAAAATAAATAATGAAAAAAAAAAAAAAAAGATTTCCTGTTCATGAGCACAACATCTTAGCACAAAAGTTAGTAGATCAAGATTTTCTTTGAATAATGGCCTAAATTTTGGTCTCTCTCACACAAAGTTATTGAAAAAAATGTATATTTTGTTGCACATGTATATAGTGTTCATGCAGTCATATGGACCTCATTTAAAATTTGAAGGTGCCTTTTCCATGCCATTTTAGAGTCCCCGTTCACTTTCTTTAGATCGAAAAAAAACTAGTGATGTTTGTCATAAGTGTTTAAAAAATCAGTTGATAGTTTCTGGTAGATTTAGATATGTTATATATTTCAGTAAGATTTCAAATGCAGTTTGCATGCTTCATTTAATTAAATGAAGCATGCAAACTGCATTTGAAATAAAAGTTTCTGAGAAATAAAATCAAAAGATTGTTTCGCTTCAATTCTTAATTATATCTGATTAGCTCATTTCCCTTGAAACGATAAGATGTAACCGAAACTATTTAAATCAATGTTCAACGTTATTCTATCAAGACATTCCGTTTTGAATGTTATCAGATAACTAATTCACTACACCCAAGGGTGCAGTCAATTTCATCATTTTGCTGATGCATTGTGCTTAAGGCTAATAAATTAGCTATAAATGGATGTCACTTAACCAAATGATGCCATAAATATGTCATAACTGCGCAGTCTTTGGTGGTTGAGCTGCAGGAGAGTTTCAACATTATGGAAAGGCCAAAGCACAAGAAACGCTCTTCATATATCATTTAATCAACACTCAGGGTAATGACCAGCCATTGAGATGAGAACTACGTCTGAAAAGAGTGGCTACTGGGTACTTGCACATAGTGTGTTAAAACAGTTTAAATAATGGGTTTTGGAGTTTATAGACTTTGCTATTTTTAATATCCTAGTTTATATCTTGCTGTACCACCATATTATGCTTCCATTGACTTTGTGCTTTTCATTACATTATATTAAGCACATTACTTGAAGGATTGGTAGTATAAATGAATGAATAAATAAATAAAATGGAAACTTTTGCTTCAGTTAATTTTCCCTAAAGAAAAAGACACACAAAAGCTTAGGCAGCTGACTTGTTGCCTCACTGCCTATCAGGCAATGACTCTGCAGGCAGCACAAAAGGTCACAAAACTGATTTCGGACAGACTTCTGAGGCAGCGTAACGATTTAATGATCTAAACAGGGAGAGCTTTGGTGATAACTAAGTGAATATTTAATGATTACAATAGTAATTTCTCTCTAGATATAACATCAAAAGTGGAAAAAGTTAGTCAGAAATGTACATTTACACACAAACTGACCTCCAATCAATTTTCAGCATGCCATGTTTATTTTTAGCTCAACTGTCACAAAATGGAAAGCACAGGATTGTGGGATATCATAGGCAGTGAAGGATACATCTGCTGCCTTCAAGAATCGATCAGATGAAGAGACAGGAAGTGAAGCTATAACACTTGATTCGGACGTGCCTTGATGCCTTCCTACCAGTGGTGGAAAGAGTACTAAAAAAATTGTACTTAAGTAAAAGTATTGCTGCTTAAGAAATAATTTACTTGAGTACAAGTAGAAGTGCTGAAAAATAATATGACTCAAGTAAATAAGTAGTTAGAAAAAAAAAAACCTACTCAAGTTACTATGTTACAAAGTACTTTAGTATTATTTTTTCTATTTTTACACAAAATGAGGCGATGTTAGCAATATGGAGTGTAATTTCTGTATCATTCATACTGGAAGCCGGAGGGCACCTTGAAATGCATCCTCCGAATAAAGCCTCAGTCACCCGCTCCCACTCACCAGAGTTTTGATTACACTCACCTGCAGCTCATCATCCGCTTGTATGGACTCACACAAAAGCACCATGCAGTCACACAGTCTTTGTCTGGCCTTGTTGTTTATTTCTCCTGAATTTTAAGAGAAACATCTGCGACTTCAGTTAACAATGAAGCCCTGTTTACACCTGGTATTAAGATACAAATACAGGAGTAAATGGGGTCTAAAATGTTTTGAGCTTGTCCACTTTCGACCACTTCCAGAGGTAGACGAAAACACATTTGACCTGATTGCTTTCACAGTGTAGACGCTTATGTGGTCAAATCAAGCGTGCCACCACAAATCCTGAAAAGTGAAGCCAAAGTGTCTCGATCGCCCCCAGGTGGCTGGAAGCAGTATAGGTCATAAACCATTTTTTTTTTAAACATTTTTTCCCCCCAAAGATGGTTTCTGTCATTTTAGGCAGTTTTTATCATGCTGGTGTTAGTTCGGTTTTAGTTAGTTATTTGATGCTATAAAAATGGGGGTACGCCATCATGATTGACAGCTTCTCCGTCTCCAATATTTAGGAATGACACCCAGTGGTCAAAATAGGTACTGCAGTCCAAATTTTAAATATTGTTTGCCCCGCCCCCACCTTCAAAGACGCGGGTTGCCAGCTTGAGGACACGCAGCAAGAAGGAGCGCAATTGACAATGAAAGCTGAGGAGACTTACACATTGTAAGCTGATGAGTTGATTTATCGGTGTTTTAATATGCTGTTGTTCATAGAGATTTTTAGATGGATGCAGAGGCTTTTTAGGTCAGGTAGAATCTGTGATTCTCTGACCCAGTTTGTTTGCTGGTTTCCATGGCTGCAATACGCTGTGTTTTCCGCCAACTGGCAACCTGTGATGTTGAAATACTATTGGATAAACTGGCAGCACACGGTTTTGCACAGACCAAAACAAAGACAGGCATTCCGACACGGAACACACATTTCAAAGTAGAATGTCTGGCTGTATCATTGTTTTTCTGAAAAATAAGTAGGTGAACTTAGCATGTTTCCTAAATATCTACAAACATATTGGGGTATTTTTATGCTTTATTAAAGTGAAAATCTTACATATAGCCCCTTTAACTTTAATTTCTACATTTCCATAGCTGTTTATTTCACACTGTCATAATGAGTTGTTCTGTGCTTGTGCGGGACCTTGATATCGAAGCTCCACTTTGTGCTCACCACTGCGCAGACTCGGGCTCCAAGTTCATTATGCGCAGACTCGAGACTCAAGATGTCAGCGCCATAATGGCACACTGGCAGCTTCAGTTACTACAATGGAAAAGAGTGAATGTGCGTCGACCATATTTTTTTACAGTCTATGGGTCAAATGCATTTGAACAGCCAAAAGACCACCTACTCTCCACCTGCTGACCTAACGCGTAAATATTATAGGAAGCACGCTAGCCAGATGGGATTTAAACTTTGTTGGCTGAAGACCCAAGTTTGGTTTGAAGATGAAGAATGTATCAAGCACAATGTTCTCTCACCATTCCTGATTTCTAACATACACTCACAGCATTCTGCATGGTCTTGCGGAAATCATCGCAGTAAGGTGCGTGAGCTTATTTCATCCATTAGATCGAAAGATCGGGAAAAGAACATAGATTTACCCGTCCATAGACCCTCCCCTCGAAGAAATCAGGACACAAGTGTGTACCAGGTGTAAACGGGTATGTGTCTGCCTTGTCTACTTGTGATCCGATTGACCAAAAAACATCTTAATACCAGGTGTAAACAGGGCCTTAAATAAAGGATCACTGCGAACTCCATTGCTGCAACATAAACAAATAAAATGTTTTTCTGGCTTTCCTTCTGATGCAGTGAGATCCAGGTAGACGAGCAATGATTATGCAGAGATCAAATTTGAATAAAGAATATTCAAATTCAAATTTTATTCAAATGTAAAATTATAGAGACAAACAAATGAATCAAGTAAATATTAAAATAGCAAATACATTTCAAGATAAGAAGTAATTTGTACTTGCAACCATTTAATGATGAACTCAAGACAAAATGTACCCTAGCAGTTCTTATTAGGTCACCATGGTCCTTTTAAGGCACACAGAATAACTTTGCAGATCTTGTGTTATCTCCATCTTGTATAGATGGAAATAGAAATATTTTGATAACAAGGTGCATGACGTAATCAATTCTGATGGAAAACGGCCAGTCAACAGGAAGAACCCCTCAATCTTACAGCACAGAAGATACATAAAAGATCTTATATTTAAGAATAATCAAACACCAGAGTATGTGGTAGAATATATGTAAATGATTAAAGAAATCAATAACGTATAAAAGAATAAAGATGCAACATATATCTATATCACAAAGTCACTGTACAATGTGAGCCCACTTTAGCAACCATAATGCACCTGTGATGTGATGGCAGCCAGAAGTCTGTTCGCCGTTGTGACTTTGGCGTGTGAGAAGCCATTGATCTCTTAATGATTTTGGGCACAGCTGATGAGTGGTGCTTAAGGATTCACATTTTGTCATTTGTTTGTAAAATAGGGTATTTTTTATGGTGGCAGATTTAAAATATTGTTTACAAAGCTTACATGAATCCGACTGGGGTGGTTCTTTAGAAATACACAATTACTCCGAATAAGATACAATATCCTTTGAAACCCGCTGAAATTACGAGTACATTTCAGCATAATTGGTAAATTGCATGTCCTCTCTTTAGTAAGATGAGTCAAATTGCAGAGAATCACTAGGTGGAGCAATTTAGAGGTGTTTATTGAGGCTGTAGTACTGTTGAGTATAAGATCTGATCTGTTTTTCTCATGAGAAGTGACAAAAGGCGATGTTGACAAATGTTGTCATAATTGAGGGTTTCTAGTGCTGCAGCAATCATTTGAGATCATAAATGCTATTCAGCTGTCAATCTACTGGTGTTCAAAGAAAGAAGTGGGAAAATGATGCGGAATGGACATATTTAGTTGTATAAAAAGGCCTGTATTTCTCCCATGCACATATAATGGGGATGCTTTCAACTCTACTCTCCGGTAATGAGCGCTGACAGTTCCTGATAGGATTATTGCAAGAGTGATATGCACAGCCTTACCAAAAATAACCCAGTGCATTTATAGAAGCAGTCATTACTATATGAATCAGTGGCATAATCTTCCTGAATTTCCCTGAGCTGTCATCTTCTAACAAATAGAACTTGTTTTGGCAGCGCTATTACAAAAACACATGATCTTCAATATTCCTCTTTGTCTTCTTCAATAACGTCCCGCCACTTGGCGTGTAAATGACACTACCAACCCATAACACAGGCTTCTACGTTTCCAGGGTCTCTGCCGCTGAGACTGCTGGTACAGCTGAGCGTGTTAAAATGTAATGAATCACAAAAACAAAGACTTGTAGGAATTTCAGGCACAAGCCAAGATCGTGGCCTTCAAGCATTGGGACCTTTGACAGCACACACAGTAGGTCTTGTATTTGCTGCTGTGTGATTCTGCATTCCCTGTCTCTCGCGGCCCGGACGCCCACACTAAAGATTCAGCTACCTTCAGGCAGAAAGACGAGGTGTCAGTGCCATGAAATGAAAGCCTGATAAAACTCTAAGGGCACATGTTCTCTCAGTTACTCTGAATCTAATGTTAGCATCTAACAGAAGCACGCAATGAAGCTGTTTGTTATGTATTGTAACAGGTCAACATTTACACATTATACTATTTAACCTTATTTGGAGTGCATGGTTTTTTCATATGACAACATATAATTTTCCTTCATTTTCTTGCTATTCAGAAAAAAGTGCAGTGTAGGATTTTGCAGTTTTACCAATGTTGTTTTCTACATCTGTCTAACATACTGTAGTTTTAAAGTAAACTGACAAAATATGCATTTCACTGGACCAAACTGGAAAAACAGTATTTATGCAAAATTGTGGAAATGAAAAATGCTGGGTTAAAAACAACCCAAGTTGGGTTGAAAATGGACAAACCCAGCGGTTGGGTTAAATGTTTTCCCAACATGCTGGGTAGTTTTATTTAACCTATAACTCTTGTTTAAAAATTACTATATGGCTGGCAAAAAAATGTTGCACATTAAAAATCAGGCAACAATAATAATCAATCTGTGCATGAGGTAGGGCCTTAAAAACATCAGCCAATCGTTTACGCGATCATCGCGTAAACGATTGGCCCTCTGGCTTGTCAATCACTGCCGTGACGTTCCTTGTGAGAGACGCACGGCTGCGCGCTCCAGTAACTTTCCACACTCCAGAGGCGCCGCATGCAGGGATGGGCAGTATTTCAGATACATGTATTTTGTATTTTAAAGCCTTTGGAAAAAATCAAATGTAATTTGTATTTAAATACATTTAAGATGAGTATTTTTGTATTTTCAAAATACTCAAAATACTTTGAGACAGTCAACCTCTTTATCAGGGTGTTGTTTTCATGCATCAACTAGTTCAGACCAGGTTCAGACCAGACACGCCCCCCCCACGTGAGTTCGGGGAGGAGTTATAGACCACAATATCAGCAAGCATTACAATGTTTAGATAGGACTTTCCGCTTTCTCTTTAGCTTTGTGCAGTTGAAGCCTTGTTTATACTTTCGCAATTCGCATGGCTCTACGCCATGAACCTGTTACCTGCTTACTGCGCGCGCTCCTCAGTAAACCTATTACCGTGCGTTCACACCGCCGCTGGCGAGAGCGTCAACAATCGCCTTGGCCGCCCTGCCAACAACGCTGTACTGTTCGTTCAAACCGCCGCCGACGGGAGGGTCAAAGTAAATGACAAGTCGCGTCAACCAATCGGAAGCCTCTCAAGCGAGGACCTCTACATTCCAATTGGTTGCCTCCGAACAGCGTCATAGCTCATTACCATAAAGTTAACCTGATTTCAACTCTCCTCGACGCTCTCACCGTCCAAGACGCGCCGCGCCGCTCTCGCCGGAGCTCGCCGCCGGCTCTCATTGAAAATTAATGACTAGCGTCACTTTGACGCTCTCGCCGCCGGCGGTGTGAACACACAGTTAGGCTTTTATGCTTGACGTGCTCTCCATTGTATAATTCTGTGAAAAACGACAGAGGGCGACTCTGAGTAATTGTTCTCCAAACCACCAAAAAGCAGCAATGAGAGGAAGTAGTTTGCCGAATAATTTGTCAAACACTCGTCTCGTGAGAAGTTTGTGAATAAATGGATTTCTTCACATGTAAACTGATTAGGTTATAGGTCATTTTGACGACACATTTTTTTTAGTACACTTCTTAAACCCTACCCAAATAATCAAGTTAAACCCAGTAAACTTGAAATTGTGACTTGAGACATTAGAACAAAACATATTAATATGATAACATATGTATAACACTAAATTGAACAATACTGTGTTATATATGTTTTTTAATTCATTAATTATTTTATTTCAATTAACGATTGTATTAAACACCGACCATTAGTTTATTCATTATTTCTGCTATGCAGGCTCATTTTGTAAATGTAATCATTTTAAATTTTACAAACATGGTGCTTTATCAAAATGTAACTGGACACATTTCCAAATTGTGATTGTGTTTACCCATCTATGCAAATGTTTGTTTATGTAGAGACGAAATAATTAGGTTAATCATTGTCTGTCTCCATCAGTTTAGTGTAGTGATTGTGTGCATTTGTGATGACAATGATGAAAGATACACTACACTTTTAGTTTTATTGTTCACCAAAAAAAGTGCCAAATGATTTCTAATTAAAAAAATTTTTTATTTTAGATAAACTTTATATTTTCTAATTATGTATATAGAAACAAATAAACTTTACATTAAATAAATATAAATGTTACTATACTGCTTGCGTAAAAAAAAAAGCATCAAAAGAGTTTGAAATTCAGTTTTTGCTGTGGTATCAAAACTGATGTTGATAATTGTGAAACCATGCCATATATTGTCATATCACCCATCCCTATTCTTTGCTATATAGCAGAAAAGGTTCCCACA
Organism: Megalobrama amblycephala; assembly: GCF_018812025.1. Lineage (NCBI taxonomy): Eukaryota > Metazoa > Chordata > Actinopteri > Cypriniformes > Xenocyprididae > Megalobrama > Megalobrama amblycephala. The sequence continues at coordinate 41,615,043 of NC_063044.1, forward strand.
GTTTTACAGTTTTTTTTAATAGTGTTCACCATAAGTAATAGACTACATTGTAACCTTGTCAGAAGTAAGTATATAAATGGCTGCTATTTTGCACTACATAAGTTTATTTGTAATTACCAGCAAGGAAGCAAGCACTTAAGAAAGAGAGAGAGAGAGAGAGAGAGAGAGAGAGAGAGAGAATGACAGAGAGAGAATGACAGAGAGTGCAGAAATGAGGTAAGGAATTAAAAGTCAGTAGGCCTATGTAGTTTCTTAATTCACTGTGACTATTTATAATTAGCTTAACAAATTACACATTGTCACAATGGCTTTTAATGATGGTGATAAAACATAATAAAAGTTAAAAATTAGTTTTTTGGGGGTTTTTTTTGTAGTTTTTTATTTCCTACAGGGCAGGGGAAGGGAAGAGGTATATAAAATTAAAACGAAAGTTTCTAAGTAGTTGCACACATCTAAATGCTTTTTGGCATTCAGAATAGGCCCAGATAGATTTCAGCCTAATAGGGATACCTGCACTGAATCTTCAATTTCACATGTATTTTGTGTATTTTCAAAATACAAAATACTGTATTTGTATTTAAATACATTTTCCCACACAGTATTTTGTATTTGTATTTAAATGCATTTTTCCACACAGTATTTTGTATTTGTATTTTAAATACATTTCCATGTATTTATGCCCATCTCTGGCCGCATGCAATGTTTTTGTCAGGAGACAGGAGTAACAACTGCAGATTATGAGTTACCTGCGGTCAGTCCGACATAATGAATCCACTAACACGACACAGCGAATGCCGGTGGTAAACACTCGTGTTCCAATACTCGTGCACGAGTTTTGGGAGGCGTTCCCTTGAAATGAGCTGTAAAGGAGGGGGGTTGTTCTTACGCATGCGCTCATTTCAAAAACTCACTAACAGTCTTTGGTTTCTCAGTCGACGAAAAGATCCTCTAGCACCTTATGCGGGTTTCAAACTATTTTTTTTTCAGTACAAAAAATGCTAAACTTTGACAAAAAGTAATTTTTATTGTTATATTTGTGATTTCATAACATTTAGATATGAATCCAACTGAAAAAAACTTGTGAAAAGACATATTTCAGTCATTCAAATAGCACATAGCAAATAGTGGAGCTCTGCAGCCATCTACTGGTAAAAATGATTTTTTTTTACTTTTATAACTGCATTTTTCAAAAGATGGGCAAAAATCTCACACTAAACCATGTCAAATTATCCATGTTATCCATGAATGAAAGTTAGAAATCTGGGCCTTTTATAAAGTGAATTTTACATAAAAAGCTGTTTATGCATAAAAACCTATTTAAAAAAAAAATATATTTTTTAATTTATTTATATAAATTTAAAGATATCACAAATCCTCCAAAAACTGCACAAATGTTGAGTAAAAACATTAATAAACAGAGTAAAATTACATTGGTTTTTAAAAAATATATTATATTGTTACAAAATTGCATTTTGTTGCCGGGGTCTCTGGAGACCACGAGTGTAGTCCCTTAAGCGAAGACCGCATAAGGGTTAAATAAAACTACCCAGCAGGTTGGGCAAACATTTAACTCAACCTCTGGGTTAAAACAACCCAGTCGCTGGGTTTATCCATTTCAACGCAACTTGGGTTGTTTTTATCCTAGCATTTTTTAGAGTGTATGATTTACCTTTCATGTGTTGATGAATAAACACAGCTATGGGAATGCCAAGTAGTAGTACAGCATTAGATCTACCAATGATGATGAGTTCTAAATTTAAGAACAATTTTTGAGATGAATGATAATGATTCAGTTAGTTTCTAGTATATTGTCACAGTTCCCTTCTGTCCCGGACTCCATTTCCCAGCATCCGCCATGTTCCACACCTGCACGCACTTCCTAATCAACTCCCCATCATCACGGATTTCCCGCACCTGATCTCCATCATCTGCACTCCCTTTATAATGGACTCAATCCCTGCACTCCTTGGCTGCATCCAAAAACTGGAAAGTGCTGCCTTCTGAGGACACATTTCAAGGTAGTAAGGCATTAAGGCATGTCCGAATCCAATGTTAGCTTCACTTCCTGTCTCATGAGATACCTTCCTCAGATCGATTTTTGAAGGAAGCATGGATGGATCCTTAGCTGCCTTTGATATCCCACAATCCTGTGCTTTCCATTCTGTGACAGTTGAGCTAGAAAAATAAAGATGGCGTCCGAAAGTTGCGTTTGCTGCTCATTTTGTGTATAAGTGTATGATTTTGACCAACATATTTCAATTTTGATATTTCTATCGAGAAATTACTACTGTAATAATTAAATATTTGTTTAGTTCTCACCAAAACTCATGCTATATTGCTGTCGATCATTAAACTGTTACGTTGCCTCGGAAGTCTGTCCGAAATCAATTTTCAAACGCTGCCGTACCAGTCATTCTCTTATAAGACAGCGAGGCAGCAAGACAGCTACCTAGGTTTTCGGATGCAGCCCTTGTCTGTTCTATTGTTTGCCCTAGTGTTTAGTTGTTCTGTGTTCTTGTCAATAAAACCTTGATTTGCTGATGTCCGATTCTGCATCCTCTCTGCTGCAGCTAAACCTGTAACATATATAATATTTAATTTAATAAAAGAAACATGGGTCAAACTTTATATTAGATGGCCTTAACTCAATCATTTGATACAATATATTTGTTATGTACATACATGTTGGTGCACTGTAATTACATTTAAAGTACTTGCATTAAATTAACATTTGTTGTTAACTTTATCCCTAACTGTAACCCAAACCATTACCCAATACTATAATCCAAACCATACCTTTACTTCTAAACCCTACCACACCTCAAACTCATTAGTAATAATACTGTAAATCTGGGGATTTTCCAGAATAACATGTAGTTACACAGTAAACCCATAGTTTTGTATTTAATGTTAGAGCAGAGTAGTTAAGACCACCTAATGTAACATGTGAATCATGCATTAAGGGGCTGTTTACACAACACTGTTTTAAACTAAAAACTGAAAACTTTTAAGGTGTTTTGGCCATTTATTTACACACAAAAGCATTTTGGCGGCCTGCAAACGCAAACTTTTGAAATCGGCTTTAAAGTCCAAGTTTTTGAAAACGATACCATTATCGTCTCTGTGAAAACTACAAAAACGCAAATGTGCAAAAACAGTGACGTCATGCGCATGCATATGTGTTCAGTCTACAGGAATGTAGTGTTTCTTTACAAAGTGACATCGCCATCTACTGGCCTGGCATGAATAATACAGCATTTTTAGTAGTTTCCTTGGATCCCCTAGTAAAAAAGTAATATATTTAAAATACATTTATGTCATACTAAATACACTTTAAATTATTTACTGACATATTGCTTTAGACTTACTGATATAAAAATTATAATTAAACTTCATTTGAAATACTACTTGTGCTTTAATGTCACTATTGATGAGGATTGTATGGTATTTGAGTAATATCGGTCTTTAAAGTGTACCTAAAGTATACTTGCAATCAAATAAACTTAAGTATATCTTTAGTTGGCCTTCAGCACTACTTCCACACAATTAAAGTGCATTAAGTGCAAAATTGGTTGTTCCAATTTATCAGACTTTAAGTATACCAGTTTAGTATAAGTTCAATTGCAGGGTATTTTTATTAAGTACATAATATGTAAATATATTTGTAGTATACTTAGCATGAAATGCATAGTATAAATTTCAAATACATTTTAGTATATTTACTTTTCATTAGGATCCTTGTGAACATTTTAGTACATGTTTGGCATGTAAACATACCCTAAAATGAACCGAGACATTGATACTAATTGATACAAATTTTCCATGGTGGTACAGTATATGGCAACATGTACTCCTGATATATTGATTTGTTTTTTATTAGAGATGTTTTATGTCAAAACATGATAAGAACGATGGTTACACTTTATTTTAAAGGTGTCTTTGTTACACTGTAACTATATATTTTTAAGATCTGAGTAATATTAAGTAACATACCCCCGGTTTCACAGACAAGGCTTAAGCTAGTCCTAGACTAAAATGCATGTTTGAGCTGCTTTAACTGAAAGCAATTTGTACTGACATATATTAAAATATGTCAGTGTCATTGTTTTGTCTCAAGATGCACACAAGTAATGTTTTTTCGAATGAACGTTTATTAAAGATACTTAAATATCCTAATTGAACTAAGCCATAATCCTGGCTTAGGCTAAGCCCTGTCTGTGAAACCGGGCCTACATGTACTTTCTATTAGGATTAGGGTTTGGTTTGGTTTAGGGTTAGTTGCATGTAATTATGCATAATTTATAGTTATTACTATAGTAACTGCATGTATCATGTAACAATGACACTGTAAAATAAAGTGTTCTTATGCTAAAAATATTACATCAAATATTATAAATACATTATAGGAAGAATGTTAAAGGCAACCGCTGAATGATTTCTTTGATTAATAATATCAAGTCAATGCACATTGTATTGCTCATCAAAAACTATATTTGTGTATCTGTTGTTATAGTTTGTGTCGCCATAAATGTCATTGCACTGTTATTGATATTTTTGAGATTGCACTACCTGATAACAAATACAGGCCATAAACCCTTAGAACAGCTTGTGCACCTCTGCTGCATTTGTATTCCAGGCACAGTTGTCAAGTGCAGAAGAATGCAGGAAGCGCTCATTACCAGCTGTCATCATTTCTTGCATTAATACACACTATCTGCTTCTTAAAGAGAGCTTTTATTTGCTGAATCATTTTTCATTTTTTGTCAGTCTCAGGTTAGTCAAATCATCTCTGCCTGGATGTCTCTGCCATTGTTGCTTTTAAGGCTTTTTCAAGACTAAAATTTTCAAAGACTTTCTAGCATAACATTACAATATATTTCTAGCACTGATTATATAACAAAAAAAATGCTTCATACATAATTTTCTTTGCTCACTGACCATGGAACAATGTTTCTGACAACACGTATATGGAAAAATACAACCTTTTAGTCCTACAGGGATGGAGCAAGGATCATGTTAAATATTGAATGTTTAATTGTAAGGCTGGTCTAACATAACAAATATCATAATGATGTGTTTATACTTTTATAATATATGTTACAGTACATCTACATACACTACCTCTCAAAAGTTTGGGGCTGGCAAGATTTTTAAATAAAAAATACAGTAAACACATTAAATATTATTCTAATTTAAACTGTATTCTAATAAATGAAATGTATTCCTGTGATGCAAAGCTGATTTTTTTGCTGAATCATTACTCCAGTCTTCAGTGTCACATGATCCTTCAGAAATCATTCTAATATGATGATTTGAATAAACATTTCTGATTATTATCAATGTTGAAATCAGTTGTGCTGTTGTGGACTCCCTGCAGTACCCTGGTCAAAATAGCTGAACTAAACAAATGTTCAGACGAAAGTACATAGTTTTATGCATCACCTCTTTTTTCATCTATTTCAGACACACTAATTTCACCAAAGATAATTATCATATGTTTTGCTTTACAGACCCGAGAACCTGAAATATAAAACAAGCTATTTGCAAACATCAAAAGGTTACACTGTATTTTTCTCTGCAGGAATAATTATACTGTCCCAGAATCTTAATCAAGAATCACACCATTTCAAGATGTTTGACTAGCAATCCAGTGACTGAAGAAGGGCATGTTTGTTTTGCAGATACTCCAGCATAGCCGTTATGAGCAATCTACACTGTCAGGATGGATTAGCAAGAGCAAGATGAGCTTAAAACAGAGACAATTTTAAAGGAGTTCGGATTGCTCCTCCACCACACAGACGCAGTGTGACAGCGCCCCATCGCAGATGCTTGTCTAGGTGCCGTGCCAGTGTTTTTGTGAGATTTGCATTCTCTTGTTGTGCCTCTGGCTATCCTGTTTTTATCTAAACAGCTGCTTGTGTTTCGACAGTAAGACTCTTGGCTTGGAGATGTTTGGAAGGATTGAAAGCCCCTGAAACAAACTATCTTAGAGATGTATGGTTTTAACATAAATCACAGGGAGTGGATTTTGGAAATATTTTGCCCTTGGTTTATTTGGACATGTTATTTAACATAATTTTATGTACATGAACATTCTTACAAGATGTAGGAGCCTCTTGAGGGACAAGAAAATATAAATTAAAAAAAAAAAAAAAAAAAAAAAACATACAACAAAAGTATGCATAATAAATATATTACATATATAACAGCATCACCTCATTTAAACAACCAAATCTTTGAAATTTATACATGTTGTTGTGCTGAAATAAGTGACTGTAAAATAATACTTTTATTTTTAAAGCTGTTTTAGTGACGAGAATAAATAAATAATTATTTATTTATGAGCAACTTTTGGTTATCTGACTATACAAGGTCTTGTATTCTGTGTAGTAAGGAGATGATTTAATAAAAAAAAAAAAAAAAAATTATATATATATATATATATATATATATATATATATATATATATATATATATATATATATATATAAAGATGATAAGAAAGAAGAAAAAAAGACAATAATCCATACTATATATATTCTCCACTGATACGATACCATTTATTCAGTTGATTTCTGCCTATACCGATAGCATGAAAATTTGTTTTTATCGACCGATACCAATTATTGGCTGATATATCAGTGCATCTCTAATATAAATTACATATAAATATACATATATATTCAAATATATATATCACTATATATATTCAAACCCGATTCCAAAAAAGTTGGGACACTGTACAAATTGTGAATAAAAACAGAATGCAATGATGTGGAAGTTTCAAATTTCAATATTTTATTCAGAATACAACATAGATGACATATCAAATATTTAAACTGAGAAAATGTATCATTTTAAGGGAAAAATAAGTTGATTTTAAATTTCATGGCATCAACACATCTCAAAAAAGTTGGGACAAGGCCATGTTTACCACTGTGTGGCATCCACTCTTCTTTTTATAACAGTCTGCAAACATCTGGGGACTGAGGAGACAAGTTGCTCAAGTTTAGGAATAGGAATGTTGTCCCATTCTTGTCTAATACAGGCTTCTAGTTGCTCAACTGTCTTAGGTCTTCTTTGTCGCATCTTCCTCTTTACGATGCGCCAAATGTTTTCTATGGGTGAAAGATCTGGGGTGCGTTTCCCAAAGCGAACTATGGTCGCAAGTTCCGTCGTTACCAATAGAGTTCAATGGGACTTACGACCATGGTTCACCAACGATGCTTTCGGGAAATGGCCATTTCAGTACCTGGATCCTTCTTCTACACAGCCATGATGTTGTAATTGATACAGTATGTGGTCTGGCATTGTCATGTTGTAAAATGCAAGGTCTTCCCTGAAAGAGACGACGTCTGGATGGGAGTATATGTTGTTCTAGAACTTGGATATACCTTTCAGCATTGATGGTGCCTTTCCAGATGTGTAAGCTGCCCATGCCACACGCACTCATGCAAGATGCAACCCCATACCATCAGAGATGCAGGCTTCTGAACTGAGCACTGATAACAACTTGGGTTGTCCTTGTCCTCTTTAGTCCGGATGACATGGCGTCCCAGTTTTCCAAAAAGAACTTTAAATTTTGATTCATCTAACCACAGAACAGTTTTCCACTTTGCCACAGTCCATTTTAAACGAGCCTTGGCCCAGAGAAAACACTTGCGCTTCTGGATCATGTTTAGATATGGCTTCTTTTTTGACCTATAGAGTTTTAGCCGGCAACGGCGAATGGCACGGTGGATTGTGTTCACCGACAATGTTTTCTGGAAGTATTCCTGAGCCCATGTTGTGATTTCCATTACAGTAGCATTCCATGTGATGCAGTGCCGTCTAAGGGCCCAAAGATCAAGGGCATTCAGTATGGTTTTCCAGCCTTGACCTTTACGCACAGAGATTGTTCCAGATTATCTGAATCTTTGGATGATATTATGCACTGTAGATGATGATAACTTCAAACTCTTTGCAATTTTTCTCCAAGAAACTCCTTTCTGATATTACTCCACTATTTTTGCCGCAGCATTGGGGGATTTGGTGATCCTCTTGACTTCTGAGAGACACTGCCACTCTCAGAGGCTCTTTTTATACCCAATCATGTTGCCAATTGACCTAATAAGTTGCAAATTGGTCCTCCATCTGTACATTTAACTTTTCCAGCCTCTTATTGCTACCTGTCCCAACTTTTTTGGAATGTGTAGCTCTCATGAAATCCAAAATGAGCCAATATTTGGCATGATGTTTCAAAATGTCTCACTTTCAACATTTGATATGTTATTTAGTCAAGAGTAGTGAGTGATTTGTTTGTCTTTTGTTGTTTGATTAACATTAAAACACAGACAGCAACGCAGCTGGAATATTGGGCTGCTATCACTTTAAGAGCTAATATACTGTTACACATGCTTTTTTTTAGCTGTTTACATTTATTTAAGACATAATATATATATATAATATATATAAAATATAATATATATAAAATGTACATAAAATTGGCAAATGTGTTTATACACATAAACATATAAATGTGTTTATAGAGTGGCATAAATGAGACAGTTGACGTTAAATGTATATACAGATTCACTGTTTCACAATTGCAGTAAAAATGTGTCATGCAATTGTGTGCACAGCAGACCAAATATATGATGCATGCTGATTGACATGATGGACTAGCTCTGAAATAATGGAATCTGAATTCTATAATTGACAGAAATCTAGACAGATGGATATTTTGGAACAGTATTTCACAATATTTAAACCAACAATGTCCGTCTCCCTCGGCGATGCCAGTTCACCCCCAAAACAAACGCTCATGCATGATGTCACAAATTTCTGGGTGGGAGATCATTTATGAAGAAAGAAAATCATTTGGATGAGGATTAGTTTAGCTGAGAGAAAAAGTGAAGTTTATTCCCGGAAAGACAGTAGAATGTACTGATTAAAACATCCAGTTATGGTCAGCTGAATACATGACTGTTTCTTCTGCATATAGTTGAATGCTGGTTGTCTTTGGCTTATTGATATAGATTAAAAAAAAGGAGGGCCCTGAAACTTTTTTACTTTCTGATCTTCCAAGGAATTTATTTAAAAACCTTTGCACTCCAAACAGTCTCTTTATGAATAAAAGTATTGCTTTGAATTCATAACCTCTAAGTAATTCATTTATAATTTAGACATTTTCATTCTTCATAATTGCCTTCACAAGTAAATGTACTTGTATGCTAGTGCAGCCATGAAAACTCATTTATCTGAAGTATTTAGAGTAATGCTGAGGATGAATGAATGGCCCTGCACCCCAATAGGGAATATAACTGCAGTAATATTACTCAGATTACAGAGCTATACATTGCATTTAAAAGCAGAAGTTTATCATGCAAGTCCTTCCTTAGTGTGGCATTTGTTCTAAATTGGCTTCATTTGGGCCTTTTTTTGAGTAAGGGACAGTTGGGTTCATCTCATAAATATGCATCAGTACTGTGTGCATTTCCTCACATGAGAAGTAGGTGCTTGCAGAACCATTTTATGATCATTTAAATGCAGAAAGCTTAGTATTGCAGTAAAAACATGAACTATTGCAATATTCAGAATTGAGCACTGTGTGCATCTCTTGGTTTTATTTGTGATAGAGTGCTGTGACGTATTTTTTGTAGGCCAAAGTAACATCACTCTGGTTCCCTCGACAAAAACTCAGTATGATTTTTCCACTGGCTTTTGGATTATTGCAGAAAATAAGCTTTGCTAAAAAAACAAAAGTGTATGATACATACTTGTTTTGTTCATCATGATAATCTCCACAAATTATTTTTTTAATGAATTTTGACATCTAAATACAATAGCCAGAAGTTGAAAGCTAAACATAGACTATAAACAGACTATCAACATCACCACCATTAAGCAAGAAAACTTTGTCTTTATTAAAAAAACAAACAAACAAACAAAAAAACATTTTTCCTGAAAGTTTGAGTTATAATAGTTTGCAAGAGAGAATTATAAACACAATAAGGGTAGAAAAGTGAGTAGATGAGTTTACCTGTTTGATGTGAGGACGGCCTTTGTAGTCCCATTTAGCCACTTGTTAGCGACAAGACAAGTAAAAGCTTTATAAAACCACAAGGTGAGTAGTACTGATGTATTTTATGTTGTAGAATAAACCGTGAATATATCTTGAGCTTGTAAAAACACAGACATTTTTCAGGAATTGAACCAAAAACCCATTCAAAACCCCCCCACTGACTTTGGGAGGGAACTGGAAGTGCTAAAATGCTAACTCATTTCTGCATTTTGACCTATGAAATACAGTATATGTCATCCCTGCAGCACTCTATTGCTATCATATTAATATAATGTCAGAAAAGATCTACGTCAGATTTGTCATTAATGGCTCCCTAATTTAGACAGCAGGTCCAGAAATGTTACTCACTGCATTGATTTAAAGTTAGCCTCGATTCCACCGTGAGTTCAGTAATGCTGCCTGGATGCCATCTAATATGCAATGACTGTTTTCTTTTTTTTTTTTTTCCCAAAAATACAATAATCTAATCAAATCACCCTCCTTTAAATGTGCATTTGAACAAAGAGGGATAATACTGTTTAAAACTAATTGCAAAGCTGTCTTTTATGTTTATCTGCTTTAATGCAAGCACCTCTTGTTGAAGAAAACATTAAACTTTGTAGATGAATTCTAATATAGTCGATAAAATAACATCTATCTTGTTATATGTATTACTAGAAAGATAGACTTATTTTTCACATTTGTTTTTCTGAAGGGTGTCTTATGTGAAGAGTTAAGTATGAGCTTATTCATCTATTCCTGTCGATCACGTTTTAAATAGGCTATATGTGAATTAGCAAACTTGTGAAATACAGATCATTATACAGTTACCTGACAGACAAGCACAGTGTAATGTAAGCTCAAAAAAAAAAAAAAAAATGTTTTCATGATCCCTAGACAGAATTTGTTTTTCCACAGTGCAACATGCACCTCAGGCACCATCAGTATTGGTTGGTGAAGGGGATCATTACTGGATACCATTGCATTGGTCCTCTTTGCACTGTTTAAATCAGCAGAAAGGCTCCTGACTAAATCTGGCATGTGTCAGCGGCCATCAGAGTCTTCATGTATGACTGTGCACTAACAACCACATCAGTGCTGCAGTGTAGGTAGATCCACAGGGCCCTGAGAAGCTCATCACCTGGTGTTGGCTGTGCTTCAACTGAGCCAATTCAAAGTCACTGCTGCTGATAAGAGGAAAGTTAAGAAATAGTGTTTTCCCTGTGAGGGATGCCTCTTCTAAACATCTCAGGGATGTAACTTTCAATACAGAGCTACTAAAATCCAGGGGCTACATTTAGTGTTAAGACTGCTTCATCTGGTGGAAAGCCATAAATATGGACTTCTTTGTTCAAGGCCTGGATCTGCCAGAAGACATCTTTCCAGGATTCCCCTTCGAGTCTATAATGTACCATTCTCCAATATTGAGGAAAGCCCGTTATCTGTTACCTCTTAAGAGGAAAACATGTTTGTCTTTAACCACCAGAAGATTCAACCACAGCTCCCTTTGTCACCAATCAGGGGTGTGTTTCCCAAAAGCATTGGTAGTCAACTGTAGTCGCAAGTTCTGTCATTACGAACATAGTTCAATGGTTTGGCGTTTCCTAAAAATAAACCCCGGAGCATGACGTATGAGGGAACACGCTACGGGTGGTTTAGCAGCGAGTAACATAACCCCTGATCAAATAGTTAATGGTTACTAGCTGCTGAAGCTTGCTAGCTGGATACGTAGGTATCACAAACTCCAATGGGGATGCTGGTGAAACTTAAAACAGTGGTTCTAAATCTTTTAAAAACATTCTTTTTTTTATTTTTGAAATAAAGCTGAAAACAAAATAAAACATAATGAGAAATGTTGCCTTGGCAACTGAAGTAAATTTAAGTTGAAGCACTAAAAGTACTTACAAAACAACAACAACAACAAAAAAACAAACGAAACTAAAAACTAAAAAAGAAATAATAATAATAATAAAAAACCCTCAATAGTAATATGTTAAAGGGTTAGTTCACCCAAAATGTAAGTTCTGTCATTAATTACTCACCCTCATGTCGTTCCAAACCCGTAAGACTTACGTTAATCTTCAGAACACAAATGATTGATGAAATCTGAGAGCTTTCTGTGCTTCCACTGACAGCTACACAACTACCACTTTGGTGCTTCAAAAAGTTCATAAAGAAATCGTAAAACTAATCCAAATGAATCAAGGGGTTTAGTCCGAATTTTCTGAAGAAACCTTGTTTTTTATGACGAACCTGCTTGACGCATGAGAACAAACTTCTTCCAGAAGCTCAAACGTGCTGCGTAACACAGGAGAATGAACCTCACTGGTTACGCAGCACGTTTGAGCTTCCAGAAGAGGTTCTCGCATCAAGTAGGTTCGGACTAAACCACTCAATTCATATGGATTAGTTCTACCCCTCATTATGAACTTTTTGAAGCATCAATTATGGAGGCTATGGAGGGACAGAAAGCTCTTAGATTTCATCAAAAAGATCTTAATTTGTGTTCCAATGAAGAACGAAGGTCTTGCGGGTGTGGAACAACATGAGGGTGAGTATAATTAACGACAGAATTTTCATTTTTGGTTGAACTTACCCTTTAATTAAATATTTCAAAATGACAAAAGCTGATAACAAAATCACTAAAAATGAAACTAAAATGTTTTACTAGAAAAATGTATATACTGTAAAAAAATGCACATAGAATTCTATGATTTTATACTTTTATAACTAGGTAACCTAGTTGCCTAATATAATTAGGCAACTTATAATTAGGCAACCTCATTTATCCATGTTTTTTTCAAGACTGTAGGAACCCTAGTTCTTCAAAAAAAAAAAAGTTGTCGTTGAAAGGGTGAATTAAAACAGGACATGTCAGTTGTTTTGGTGTTTTGTTTTTTAAAAAAATCACTTTGAGTCATCTTGGGGCTCCTTTGGTAGTTTTCTGAGGCTCTCTGGTTGAGAACTACTGACATTAAAAATAACAATTGAGATGTTCTGTGCTCTTGTAGGCTTCATGGACTACGAGTCCACATCATTTATTTGGGACAGGGCCACAGAATCTATTGCTCCCAGTCAGAAGCTGTCTGACTGAGAGAGAACCATCTATGTATATTTTGTAATCGAGTGTAGTCGGCAGGAGTAGAGTGCACAGCATGTGCCCTTGGAGAATTCACAGCCTGCTTTCTCTGCGAGACCTACAGCCTACTGGGCATCAGTGGTGAACAGAGGAAACAAGCCATTAGAGCCACCATAGTGGCATAGTAAATAGAGTACTAAAAGTAACCAACTGGATTGACCTAAAACACACAATGAATCTTGTTTACAACACTTATATGTCTTCAAATGTGTCCTCAAAAATGTAGAGTCTGTACGATTTTTTAATATTTTTGAAAGAAGTCTTTTGTGCTCACCAAGGTTGCATTTATTTGATCAAAAATAAAGTAAAAACTGTAATTTTGTTATCTTTCTTTTTCTGGTTTCAATAGACAGTTCAAAAGAACAGCATTTATTTTAAATACATTTTCTTTTAACATTATAAATGTGTTTACTGCCACTTTTTGATCAATTTAACGCATCCTTGGTGAATAAAAGTATTCCCCTTTTCATCTTGAAATTCATGCCCAAATAAATGCATAATCATTTGGATATGTATTCTGCATCAAAAATATATAAGTGGCGCTGATTTACAAATAACTGAATAAAAATGAGACCATAGTGTCTGTCACATCCAGTGAAAAAAAAATCCCTAAAATTAAAATTTATTAAACACGCTACTTACCATTTCAGAGAAAATGTGTTTCATGATCCTTTAAGGGTCAGGCAGATTTTACATTTATATCACGAAGGCAAAATTACACAGATAACCACTCAAGGTCACCTGAGGATGATCTGTTAAAACAGGCCCATGAAAATAGTTTTTAGAAAGTGTTTGCTGTTCTGGACCATCAACAGACCATGAAGATTAGAGCTGCCCACATGAATAAGCGTTTTGCGTGTCTAAAAACAGCCTATTTTTTTCTCCTGTAGTGCCACAATAAAAGTCAGCTATTTCATCTATTCACATGATATCTCTAGCTTCAAAGCACATGTCTTAGACAAAAATAATAGCTTTGCTGGCTCTCTGTTAATTATAGAAGCTCTGCAGCCTCAGCATCTTCACATATGCATGTCCTAATGCCGGCGGATCAGAGAAATTCTTTTCTCCGCTTTACCATGGCAAGATTTTCGATGGCTCTTTTCGTCATCCATAATATATAGTAAGATGCTCAATGTTCAGATGCAGGTTATCGCTACAACATGATCACAGTACTCTTAATGCACAATATCATTTCATAAATAATTTAGTTTGAAGCATAAAAGCAGGCTCAAGGATATAAACAACCATTTCTCCTACATACGGAGATAATGCATATTGCAGTAGACATATACTAAACCTCTCTCTGACTCTCCTTTAGTAAAACACAACGATGTGTAGACCTCTAGATATTTCTTTGTGTACATGGCCCAGACAACCAAATATAAACACAGCAGCTAGCGTTGCAAAGGCTGATACGTGACAAGTTTTAGTGAATAAGAGACTTGCTAAACCAGATACAAAAACATGACAAACCTGGGAACCCTCTTTGTGCTCACTCACTGTAAAAATATCAGGGGTGTTAGATGTTGCCACAAACACATCAGAGCCATTTTTACAGTATTCAAACATATCAGATCTCACACATGAATGAGCAGCTGAGAAAGGCAAGAAGGGTACTGTAGCAATTTTTCTTCACAACACCACGTTTCCATCACATCTGGCAATTTGGAATAATTGGTCGTTTGCATTGGTTGTTCAAGGTACAGCAGGCAATTTTCAGAGAGGCTAGCAAAAGTGAGCTAGCTTTGAAAGCATGATCCCACCCTCCCTTCAGAGCATCTCCAAAGCCACGCCTCCTTCAAATTGCATGTGCTCATACAGCAGTAAGCAAACAAAAGCATCACGAAAGATGGTGTTAATCTACCTTATGTCTCAAAGCACATAGCATTACAATAATAATGAACATAAACAAACAAAGAGCACTGACCTGAATCACCTGACTGCTGCAGATTCATTTCTACGTTGATAGTGTTGCCATTGAAATGCATAAATTCATGTCACGAACCACAGTAACGGGTTTCCGTCTCTTCCAAAATACAGTAGATATGGCGTGAACACAGCATAAACTCATTGTTTTGATTCGGAAGGAACTGTAAAAGGTGGCTGCTCTTTCGGTCGTGGTGTTCGGTGACTGACGTCTGTCTAACTCTGCATAGCATGAAACGTGCTGATGACGTGTGATATAAATACGTTTAGACCACTTAACTTAGTGATTGCTATCAGGATGTGAAGAGACTTCAGAGGTTGCATAAGCCAAAATGTTTCCACCATTTACCATATTAAAAATATTGACCGGTTAAAAAATCTGTCATTTTACCAGATAAAGAAGTGGTATCTGATATATTGTGTTCCATTCTTGACCAGGAGAGAGATGTGAGTGAGGATTTGGGCAGAGAAACGAGAGATGCCAAGTGCAGTCCAGTGGAAAAATTGATGGTATTGTGTTCATAACAGTGAGTGACCAGATCACAAAACTGCATTCTGGTGTTACGGGACTTGTGAGAGCTGAATACAAGGAAAAATAACCTACAACACAGTGCTTGATACAGCTGAGAAAGCTTCTGCCACAGAATTCACTGACCTAGACTCATTGGAAATCATTGTCTTTACTTACATATACTGTACACCTCAACACTATAAACCCTAACCCTCAAAAATAGTTAATTGGTTTGAGTAGGACAAACTTAAATTAAACAAATTTGTTATCAAATTAATATAACAAATGAACTTTTATGAATATTTAGCACTTTCTTTTTCTTTCAAGTTCACAGAACTGATACATTTTAAGTAAACAGAACTGTTTCATTGTTTGAGTTTTATGAACTCATTTCTTTTAATTTAGACGAACTTAAGTTTAACTGAAACTGGGCTGGGATTTCTATTTCCCAGCATGCTTTGTCCATGACACTCGAAAGGAGGAGTAAATGCTAAAATTAAGTGTTATGTAATGTTTTTTTTTTTTTTTTTTTCATGTAAGATTAATGTTCAGTGGGAGATTTACTTAATTAATGTTTTGTTATGCTAATTTAGAAGCGTTTCTGTTAATGTGGGTTTTTGGAGATTTACCATCATGGTGACAAGTGGTGCATGTGCCTTGGTTTGAGAGCAGGTATGTTAAATAATTTATATTTCTGCACTCATTCAGCAAGTGGTTTATCATGTTATTGTTAACATGTTCTGATTTAGCTTGTTATAACTAGCTAAGTTTACACTAATAAAGATATAACCACATTGTACCTCTACATACAATTCACTGCCGTTTCCAGCTGAAATCAACACTAGAAGCAATAAAAGACCAAAAACTTTTTAAGTCTTTTCATGCAAATGATGATTATGGGGGCAGATTATCGATTAATAGAGACTTATTTTAATGTGTTTCAAAACATATTTGTCATGATTTGTAAACTAATATATGTTGATGTATACATCACATAATCAGCTCTGTATTGCTTTTTTGATGTAGTAAATTTGGGGGGTTCATGCACTTGCACGTGCCTCAAAAGAGGGCTTACAATGAGTTACAAAGATACATAACCGACTGTGTACACTACTTGCTTTATGTAAGCACTATATAGGATAAATCACCATACAGGATTTACCCTATTATACATTATCAACATGAATTGATAGGTGAAACAACAAACAGCCACCCACAAATAGTATATAAAAAAAGCATCAAAAAAGCTGTCTTTGAGTTCACAAGAACAACGGTAAAAATTCCTCTGTTAAATTAGGTCTAATAGAGAGTCATGCAGACCTATAACAACATAGCCACAATACATAATTGCGAATAGCCTCACCTTAAAGGGTTAGTTCACCCAAAAATGAAAATTCTGTCATTAATTACTCACCCTCATGCCGTTCCACACCCGTAAGACCTTCATTAATCTTTGGAAAGCAAATTAAGATATTTTAGTTGAAATCCGATGGCTCCGTGAGGCCTCCATAGGGAGCAATGACGGTACTAAAAACATATTTAAATCAGTTCATGTGAGTACAGTGGTTCAATATTAATATTATAAAGTGATGAGAATATTTTTGGTGCGCCAAAAAAAATAAAATAACTTATTTAGTGATGGCCGATTTCAAAACATTGCTTCAGGAAGCTTCGGAGCACAAATGAATCAGTGAGTCGAAACATGATTCAGATCGCGTGTCAAACTGCCAACGGCTGAAATCACGTGACTCTGGCGCTTCGAACAGCTAATTCGATACACTGATTCATAACGCTCCGATGCTTCCTGAAGCAGTGTTTTGAAATCGGCCATCACTAAATAAGTTTTTTTTTTTTTGGCACACCAAAAATATTCTTGTCGCTTTATAATATTAATATTGAACCACTGTACTCACATGAACTGATTTAGTTTTTAGTACATTAATGGATCTTGAGAAAGAAAATGTCATTGCTGGCTATGAAGGCCTCACAGAGCCATCGGATTTCATCAAAAATATCTTAATTTGTGTTCCAAAGATTAATAAAGGTCTTACGGGTGAACTAACCCTTTAACACAGGCCTGGGGTCAGCTTCCTTTGCTGTTCGAGTTAACATGTACTAAACATGAGTGGAATTTGCACCGCAGCACCCCCACACCTTGATGCTCATGACAAGAATACCATGTAGGGGTCTTTATTTGAAGTGAATTAGGTTTAAATCGCCGTCATGCATGAATGAATGATATTTTTGCAATTTTACACATAATAATCCACGATGATCACGTTACACAAAACTGAAATTGCACGTCAAAATAACACATTGTCAATATTTTTTGAGACCCCCACAAAATTACACAAATCACGTTTTTCAGGGGAGCCCATGTCTTATTAAGGGGAGCCGAGCTCCCCCTAGCTCCCCCTTAGTTCGCACATAGTTATGTTATGTTATGTTAATCATGGGAATGCAGTTGCAATTAATCAAATATCCAATGATCTGAACACTCCACAGTATATAGGCACTCAAATAATTTGCTTGATTACTTGACTTTGGTGTTAGTATGCTGCTAATCAGTGACACAATACTAAAGACCTTATAAAGGTTTGAGACCGTCCACTCATATAAAACACATAATTGATGCTATGTAGATCAGGTCTCATTTCAACTCTTTGCCTTATAGGCAGTTTTAGATTTCTCCAGCCTGAGATGAAGTCCTGTTGCGAGTCAAAAGTCCATCCTTTTTCAAGAGGTCAACGTGAAGAGAATATACCCTAAGATTTATCCTCCCTAATCCACCCCAACATTTCTCAGCTGTCACCTGTAACCTGACTCAATACCTGTGAGTGATTGGCTCAGACAAGGTCAGTTCTTTTAGATACTGCATCATGGCTCTCTTCAGCACAGCACGCTGATTTCACAGGAAGCTTCAATCAACTAACAAGAAGGCAGAGATTATCAAACGATTGGCCCTGCTGGGTCTTCCTCTTCGATTGCACTTCGATCTGGCTTCTCACGTAAATCTTAACAGCATACTGCAATTTTATAATAAAAATAGTATCCTGTGTGTAAGAAAACAATTAGTCAGATTTTATTATTATTATTAGCTCAATGTTTATATATTACATTAAAGGTGCCCTAGAATTACAAATTGAATTTTCCTCGGCATAGTTAAATAACAAGAGTTCAGTACATGGAAATGATATACAGTGAGTCTCAAACTCCATTGTTTCCTCCTTCTTGTATAAATCTCATTTGTTTAAAAGACCTCCGAAAAACAGACGAATCTCAACATAACACCGACTGTTACGTAACGGTCGGGATCATTAATATGTACGCCCCCAATATTTGCATATGCCAGCCCATGTTCAAGGCATTACACAAGGGCAGCCAGTATTAACGTCTGGATGTGCACAGCTGAATCATCAGACTAGGTAAGCAAGCAAGAACAATAGTGAAAAATGGCAGATGGAGCGATAATAACTGACATGATCCATGATTACATTATATTTTTAGTGATATTTGTAAATTGTCTTTCTAAATGTTTTGTTAGCATGTTGCTAATGTACTGTTAAATGTGGTTAAAGTTACCATCATTTCTTACTGTATTCACGGAGACAAGAGTCGTCGCTATTTTCATTTTTAAACACTTGTAGTCTGTATAATTCATTAACACAACTTCATTCTTTATAAATCTCTCCAACACTGTGTAATGTTAGCTTTAGCCACGGAGCACTATCAAACTCGTTCAGAATCAAATGTAAACATCCAAATAAATACCATACTTACGCGATTAGACATGCTGCATGACGAACACTTTGTAAAGATCTTTTTTGAGGGTTATATTAGCTGTGTAAACTTTGTTTATGCTGTTCAAGGCAAGCGCAACCTCAGTGGGCGGGCAGCGTGAGCATTTAAAGGGCCAGCAGCCCTGAATCGGTGCATAGTTAATGATGCCCCAAAATAGGCAGTTAAAAAAATTAATTTAAAAAAAAATCTATGGGGTATTTTGAGCTGAAACTTCACAGACACATTCAGGAGACACCTTAGACTTATATTACAGCTTGTAAAAAATGTTCGATGGCACCTTTAAAATATATAAAGAACAAAGTCTGAATTTGTGGCACAAAAAACTGAGTGTAGGTCAGTTTTTTTTAACGTTTTGGATGCTGAACAATTAATTATGGTATCCTTATTAACTCTTCCAAAGAATGATGAAATTTGGAATTAGACTCTGTGTTAATAATTGTGGTCTGAAAAAAAAAAAAAAAAAAAAAAAAAAAAAAACTGGTAGAACATGACACTAGCAAAGCCAAGGGTGTGGGTTCGATTCCCAGACCAGTAGGTCCTACTGATTAATATAAATGTATTAACCTTAAAGGGAACCTACTCTATTATGCCCATTTTTACAAGATGTAAAATAAGTCTCTGATGTCCCCAGAGTGTGTAACTGTAAGTTGCGTTCATCCTTATATGTTCAGTCATCTGACTGTGCATAATAAATGCGCACTAATGAATTGTGCCCCGGCACTCAGCGGTGTTACGGCAACTATGGTGACAGGACGAGGTGTCTCTGTTCCCTCCTTACATACATACATATGTTACATACATATGCAGACATTGTGGAACTCCAGCTGCTACATTGAGGATACAGAAATGGCTGACTCTGTGCTTCTCACTCAAGGCTGTGTCTATGCTAATAAGGCAGATCCTCAGCAGCTGTGGGCGGAGCTTCTCCCTACAATGACGTAATATTAGGGGAGAATGTAAATCAGTGCATTTGAAGAGACAGCATTTGGTTTATGGGAATTACAAAAAAATGAGTGAGTGGATTTTTAAGGCCAGAACACACCAAGCCGACACAGACGAACTAGTGGCGACGAAAGCAGACTGGGGGGTTGGCTCACGTCGGCAGCGTCTGTGTCCAAAGTTCGCCTGACACACCAAACCAACGCTAAACAGCCGACGGCCAAGTAGCACGTCCGTTCTGCGCCTGCGCAAGATGAAATGCCTTTCCGAACCAGCAGGTGGCAGTATCTGAACAGCCAATCAGAATGATCAGATGGCCCGACGGACCGACGAGGTCCAACGGCAATTCAACATTTCGAATCAGCCAAAAAAAAAGCCGACGAGGACCAACTTCAGCCGACGGTGCAGAACACACTGAGAAAACTTAGTCGGCCGATGAACAAAAACTGCCCGACGGCCGACCGTCGGCTTGGTGTGTTCCTGCCTTTACCATTATAGGCTGGTTGTTCTCACACGCTGCAGACACACACAAAGTGATTTTTTTGCTTTAAATGCGAATGTAAGTTCCTTTAGTTAAAAAACATCTCCACAATGAATACATGTTCTTTTTTTTAAGTTTAAGTTTTAGTTGCCCTGTGACAACATTCATGTGAAGTCTCCATGAATTCAAACATTTTCAGTCGTTCATGTTGAAAACTTCATAAACACTATTTCAGGGACACCTCCAACTGAAAAATAAATGAATAAATAAACCAAAACAAAAAAGCCTTACATGTGCTGGTTGCTTTAATTTAGAGCTTATACTTTTAAAATTAAAGACTTTTGTCATTTGGTTAATGTGCTTCAATGACATCCCCTAGGTGCTTTTGTTTTATTTTATTTTTTCAAGGTGGAGGTAAAAAGAAGAGGAAGAAAAAAAGAATAATTTAGACACTTATGTCAGGGCATTCTCACTTCTAAAAGAAGTGTACTAGTTGCTAGGATACAGAGAAGGTGGCCATGGTAAGATGTGAAGTATAATAAAAAGAGATGAATGCCAGAACAAAGCCCCCCAACAGACAAACTAGAGAGAGAAAGCACTCTTTCAGAGCATTTTACTGTATCAGTACTGTACTATAGTGCTAACATTGATTTTTCCTTCAGATGTAGCAACGTGACTGGCCATCTGAACAGCGGGACAACACAGTATATGAAAACGTGGTGTATTAAAAATACAAACTATTCCTGCTTTAATGTTAACCTGTCCCTGTGAAAGTATTGTTATTGATAGTTGTTTTTTTCCCTATGCAATGCATTCTGGGCTTGGCTTCTCCTTGAAAGGATATATTCTATAATTGGCAGCATAATTAATTTGCCTGCTTTCGGAACAGCCTTTGCGTCTGGAGTGTGCCTATGATGCCTTAAAATGCTCTTCATGTGTCTGTAGGCAGCTCAGGTTTTGAAATCTGATTACATCAGTCACCAATGTCATCATGTCCTCTGCTATTTAAAAAAGAAACATATCACTTATGATTGATCATCATTATGCTTAGATGGAGGTCAGTTTATTGACAAAATTAAAAGATCTGCCTATCCCCTTTTCTGATACTGTGGGCAGAAAAACATATTCAGATCTGTCTTTGTTCCACCTCTCATTCATGTGTTTTCCAGCAGCATCTAAAAGCTGGATGGAAGTCATCGCTTGCCTAATTTGTTGCTTGGAAATCCGACAAGAAGGCTAATGCCATATGGCATCATTTAGAAATGTGCATTGTATAAACTCAAATCATCACTCATTAGTGTCAGAGAGGTACCTGCAGAAAATTCACAATATTATTTATAGAGTATAAAAAAATAAAAAAATAAATTCCAAGGGCTTCATCTAGAAACATCTAAGTCTAAACACGCCTTTTTGTTGTAAGTTATAGTTTTTCTCTGGAAATGCGAATAGTTTGATCCACCACTTTGCAATCTTTCTTTTTTACATCAAGTATTCTGAAAGGCATTTTGTACAACTACTACAAACTATTGCATGTGCCACTGTGAACTGACACATTCACTGTTGTATCATTAATTACTTTTATTCCCGACACACAGCCAGTTATGTTGCCAGCATGCTCTTTTCAAAGTTGTTATTTGTAGTTGCAGACTCTAAAATAAATAAGCAATACAAATCCAAGGACTATATTTCTTTTTCTGTTGAATGATTTTGTTTCTCAAGAAGGATTCATTAATTCTGAACATTTGTTGTTAGGAAGTCAAAACTTTAATTGTGCAAAGTTGTTAAAATTCACAGCCATTAAATCTCATTGTTTTTGTCAGACATGTAAATTTGTTCTTTGATTTCCCCATGATAAAGATCTAACAAAATATCTAATAACAAAATACTCAGGTTTCTCATAAATCTCAAAATGCATACAGAACAACCATCAAACACTGATGAGAATGAAACAAAGAATAACTGAAAACAATAGTTGCGTCCCAAATGACACACTATACACTATGCACTTATACACTATGTACTGATCCGTGTAGTGTGTGAATTGTATAAGGTTATTTTGTTATTTAACATCAGAGTCTGACAGCCCCTTCCCCTCCACTACGTAATTAAAGCTGCAACAGTTGAGTGCATGAAGTGTCAAACATTCCACACTTCGTTTTTTCCGTTAATTTAGTGCATCATCCATGTATTTAATGTGTACTTTTTCTTTTTGGAATTTTCTGTGTGAACACACTACTCGCACTATTTGTCCTCAAAAACGTCATAGAATAGTGCATAAGTACGCGAATTGGGACGCACCTAAGCTCTATACATATCAAGGTTAACACTGGAGGAAACAAGAAACAGGTGAGGTGCATTAATCAAACAATGAATAACCATAGCAACAAATGTAAACAAAGGGGCCATTTACACGACACCATCTTCAACTAAACACTGAAAACTTTTACATGACAACAGTGTTTTGGGGGCCTGAAAAACCACACTTTTGAAAATTGGTTTCAAAGTGCAAGTTTTTAAAAACGATACCATTATCGTGGATCGTCAAAGTGAAAATGGTGATGTCATTAGTGACATCATGTTCAGTCTATAGGTGTAGTGTTTCTTTACAAAGTGACATCGCCAACTACTGGCCTGGCGTGAATAATACAGAGTTTTTAGTCGTTTTTGTGGATGTGTGTGAACGGGGATCGTTTTGACAATGTTGTCGTCTGTACATGAAAAACGTAAAGGAAAAACTTTTCCATTTATAGTACATCATTGTCATGTAAACGTACCTAAAGAAAATAGAGCAGGAAACATACAAAGAAAAACCAACTAAAAGTCTAACTCAAACAAAGACATAACAAGACCTAACGTGATACTGTACATATAAACATGAATTCATTCATAACACCACATTATTGTAAAGACATAATAGATGCAGCAATAGCAGCTGGCATGTTCCACGAATAGGGTACAAAAACTCAGTCCTGTTTTCTTTTGCAGCAAATAATCAGTGAAAGAAGATGTTTAACCTTCATATGTTTAATGTCAGACTAATTGTCTGATTTTGTTCTTTTCTAGCAAAAGCATGGAATAAACATTCAAATCGAATAATAAACAAATCAAAATAGGTAACAGGGTTGAAGATCTAGCCTGTCACTCAGTACAGGCTAGCTAATTTGGGACCAAATGTTGTTTTGTTGTTACTGATGAGCATATCATTATTATATACATATACTGTATTAAAGAGAGAGAGAGGAAAAAAAAAATATTACAATGCCTTTGGTAACACGGTTGAATGGTTAAGCTTGATGAATGTTGTCAACACAAAATTATTTTACTTCTTGAGTGTCAGGGGGTAAAGGGGAACATCTTTGGTAATTAAAATTAGATAATGATTAAAAAACAACTGCGAGCACAAACAAAACAAAACAAAAAACACATTCGGAATAGTGTAGTCAAGGTATACATTTTGGTCAGGTCATGTATTCTCTGGTAACCATGAGCTATAGGGACTACACTGTAACAGACACATAATCATTAACAAATGCCCATAGAGAACACTATCATTCCAAGTTTTTCAGTTTATGACCTCTCTCTCACACTCCTTCATAAGTAATAAAATTTGAATGATTTCACAAGTTTCACAAATCAGTTTTCATTTATAATGTATACTATATTAATAATTCAAACAAGGGTTTTGGACAGGCCCTTCAAAAAAAAATTGTACTGATACTGACAAACCAGAAAGCATAAGAGGGCAACGCGGATTCAGTCTTTTTTTTCTTTTTCTTTTTCTTTTCTCTCTCTCTCTCTCTCTCTCTCTCTCTCTCTCTCTCTCTCTCTCTCTCTCTTTCCAACAGTTGTCATCAAACATAAACTTATGGTGTTATAGTGCTCTCCCTGATTTATGCCATTGGAAAGTGTAATTTGATGGATGTTAATATCAGTGTGTTCTTGCCAAAATTTGAAGTGTCTCTTTTTTCTTTTCAAATCTTCAGCAAGAGAATAATATGACAGATGTGACGTTCAAACTGCCATTCCTCCTAATAATTTGGTCTCTGGAGCTCAGCAATACACCAGAGTAAATCCTCTTCTGTAAATCTGTGATCTCGGAACAATGTTAATTACCAAATGCATTTATTTGGAAGTTAAAGCTCAAGTGTGCTCATAAAATATACACTCACAGCTCTGTAACCTATTAGACATGCTATCTTTGAAAGATTCAGTCCGGATTATCTTCTTTACATTGATTTTTATGGCTGCTGAGAATACTTGAAGCGATATGTTTTGTTGTTTTTGATGGTGCCGTTTGTGTCACATTTCCTTATTCCTCATATAATATCATAAAGTTAGTCCATTTTACATGTGGACTGTTTTTTGGTATTCCCATGCTTTGTATGAGGGCAAGACTGATATTTAAGTCATTGCTGAATGAGAATCTTTCACTTCACCCATTCAGAACTTGGCGCTTCAAGATGCTTTGCATCTCTGTAGTAGTATAATATAATTAATAAACTAGTATATTTATCATATAAACATTTTTGTGGTTGAAGTCATATTCAAATATGAGCTACTATCCAGTGTGCCAATTTTAAGTCTTCTTAGAAAACTGAAGCACACTCTCATTTTAGCCCATAAAGTGGGTCAAACATTTTTTGACATTTTTTAACACATGTCCAGATGACTCTATAAACAATCTCAGGCTTTATTCAGCTGAACCATTAGAGGGGCTTCAGTCTCTCTGTGTTGGCCAGTGACTGACTGAAAGCACTCTTGGGGAGAGCAGCAACATACTGCCAGATATTTTTTGTGCTGACACTGTGGGCAAAACGCAGGTGCATTCATTATCCTGTAATTACCCTGCTGTTAGTCCTCTGGTATATTATTCATTACATGCATTCTCCACACAGTGCAGTGACAGGGTGGGGAGAGTCCACACTGCAAATGGATGAGCACAGCACAGCACACCGCACTAACTATATCATCCCACACCATCATCATTAATACTTCAGTAAAGGTGAAAAGTAAATCATCACAGTTCAAGGCCAACTGTGAATGACCTGTCTTTTTTTTCTTTTCCTTTGCTAGAGGAGAAATTGTCCTCTCCTTGTCATTTGCATTTTGTTTAATGGAGAGCTTGCACCTTTAAATGCAAGCTTAACAATTAAATGGTTCATTTTAAACTTTTTTTTTTTTCCTCGATAAAGTCAAGTTTTCTTAAATAAAATACATGCAAAATTTAGTTTTATGAGACCATTTTCCATGCCCTCTTCGACGCTTAGAATTAAACAGGCTGTTTTTTTTTTTGTGTCTATACCTTCAAGGAATTGAAAAATGTGCTACACTTCAAACACTCATAAAGGCTTGTTTCGTTATTGAATGAACTGTGTCCCATTTCAAAGACTGTGCCCTGCGGAGGTTGCATTTGTCAGCCAAATACATCAGTGAGGCTGCCTCTTTTCAGAAAAGTAACCATTACATTCCAAAGTAAGAAATCACAATATTTTATGCTTCATGAGGAATAACAGTCATTTTTATAATGGTTATTTGTATTGAAATGAGACATCCTCGGTGATGTATGTGGTCGACATATGCGACACCATAGGGTGCAGCCTTTGAATGAATCTGTTAAGTGAACGATCCAATGACTAAAGGGGGTCGCACACCGGACGCGAAGCTCGGCGCCGCGCCGCGCAGCGCCACGCCGCGTCTCAGGTATCTCACACCGGACGCGCACATTCTATACGTGCGAGCTCAATTTTGAATCGGCTTCTGACAGAAGAGCTGCACGATGAGTTCTTACTTTATTTATTATTTATTTTTTTATTTGTATTGAATAATAGCTGACTTTTGAAGGTTCATTAATGAAGATCACATTATGTCTGTTATTGTTTTGTTGTATCGGTTGTCTAGGCAACTATGTAACATTGTAGCAATATTATTTAACTAATGTTAACTAGCTAGTCCGAGTAAAAACGTTAGCAAAACAAGTTATTTCGGTAACACTTTACAATAAAGTTTCATTTGTTATCATAGTTAATGTATTAGGTTAACTAACATGAACTATGAGCATTTGTTACAGTATTTATTAAGCTTTGTTAACTTAATGTTAGTTAAAAAACAGTTGTTCTTTGTTCATGTTAGTTCAGTGCATTAACTAATGTTAAATACAACTTTGATTTTAATAATGTATTAGTAAATGTTGTAATTAACTTAAACAAAGATTAATAAAGGCTGTATAAGTGCAGTTCATTATTAGTTCATGATAACTAATGTATAATAATATATAATATATTTAATATTTCGTTTTTTTGTGGGGATTTCACAGTACTAAAGAATATTAACTTCTAAATTATGCAGTATTCAACAGACATAAATACATTATATTATATATTTATCCAATGTAGACTATGAAGGTTTTTGAATGCCCTGTTTTTTATGTCCTCCTCAAACAGATCAAATATTGACGGACAACAAAAAAACTGCTGCACTGCTACTTTTACGTCGAAGACTGAAAAATAGAGGCAATCGAATTTGCCTGTGCTTTGTTATTTCGCATCACTGAGGTTAGTGTATGGAAAAATGGCACAAAAGAGCAAAATAATATATTAGAAAGGGCTACGTTTATTATACATTTTCCCCAAATATGTTTAGACCTTACTCAAGCTGTTGAACTCAGAATGTAAAACAAGTGTATCTTGTAGCACAGGGTGAAATCAGTATGTACATTGACGATTTGAGGGAAATATAATATAAATTTAATATAAAACCTTGAAATGGCGCTCTGTGGCGCGGCAGGATTTTGAACAACTTCCTGAGTCGTAGCTGGGCGCCGCGGACAGGCGCCGAATGTCGCCGCCGGTGTGCGTACTCTCATAGAAAACAATGTGTTAGAATTTTAAAGACGTGGCGCGGCGCTGCGCGGCGCCGAGCTTCGCGTCCGGTGTGCGACCCCCTTCACTCATAAAGACATGTTATTTGTCAATTCCTACTGGTGTATCGTAACCTGCAAAAGGATTCACTGAAAGATCCTGACCACTAATAAACAGTGTTTAGTGTAGCTGTTGCACTGTAAACCCAAACAGTACCACTAACTTATAAAGATTGAGTACGCTGCAGTAAATCATTGATGCAACTTAAAACAATTACATTTTCTGAACGAGGATTTTATTTTTATTTTTGTGTAGCTCAACATTTTTGAGTAAACCCTTATATTTAAATTATTATTTTAAAGTTTTCTGAGCGATATAAAGTGACGTCATCCATGTCACATCATTGCCGATGTTACCGACGTAACCGACATTATCAGAAGAATCCATTCAACATTAAACTGAGTTGCAGCAGATTTCAAGTTCCCAGCATGTTTTGCATCACACTCTGTAAGGGAGAGTAAATGTTAAAATTGAGTGTTATTTTGTGTTTTTGCACAAGATTAATACAGGGGAAGATGTGTTATTGTTTAATGTTCTGTTATTTTGGTATTTAATGGCGTTTCTGTGATGTTGAAGTTTTTAGGGTTATCATCGTGGTGAAGAGTAGTGACTGTGGTTAGGTCGAAAATGGGCTACAAAACTTCAAGGCTATAAATACTGCATGTTGATTAAGACACCAAAAAGACCAAAAAAAAAAAAAAAATAGACACACACACACACAAAAAAAAAAAAACAGCCTGTTTAATTCTAAGCGTCGAAGAGGGCATGGAAAATGGTCTCATAAAACTAAATTTTGCATGTGTTTGATTTAAGAAAACTTGACTTTATCTGGGGAAAAAAAGTTTTAAATGGACCATTTAATTGTTAAATGTCAAGTAAATAGTGATCTTTGATGGTTACATTAGCGCATATATACTGGTGTGCTGTTGCTAACTAAATTTTTTTAAGTTCTACTAAATAATCTTTGAGTTGTTTACTTAAATGTTTTGAGTATTCTGAACTTATTGAGTCAATCACTGCATCAAACATTACGCATGGTAAACAATAGTTTTAAGTACAGTGGGCTTAAACATGAAATAAAATTAACAATTTTTATTTTGCCTTAATTGTTACTTATAATTATTGTTTACATTAAAAATTTGAGTTGCTTTACCTTAATTTTTTGAGGTAATTGGTGTCTACAATAAGTTTGAGTATTCTGAACTTATCGGGTTTTACAGTGTGGGCTGATCAACATTCTTGGAAAGCCACTCAGCTAGTCAAATTAAATTAACTGTTGTACAATATTTAACATAGTACATCAACATTTTATTTCAGAAGATCAAAGAAAAATTTAGTTTTCCCATGACATGTCCCAAAATAAGAAAAAAAAATCCTACTTTTTAAAACCTTTAAAGGTGCAGAATGTAAAATTTAAAGTTAAAATGGGTACTGCAGTCTAAGTTCAAAACATTGGAGAGAGTTGTTTTCCCCACACTCTACATCTCCGTCTCTATCTCAGGGTTTGACGCTCTTGCGGGTTGCCAGATTGAGGACACGCAACAGGAACGAGGAACAGGAACAATCGAAAGCAACAAGCAACAAGTTGATCAGGTCATATAGCTTTTTAGACGGATGCCGAGGCTTTTTAAGTCGGGTATCTGTGATCTCTGACATGGTTAGTTTGCTGGCTTCCACCAACTGGCAACCTGGGTTGTTGAAATAATATTGGGTAAATTGGCAGTACGTAGGGTCACACAGACCTAAATAAAAACATACATTCTGACCTGGAATGCACATTTCAAAGTAGAATAACTGGCTGTAGCTTTGTTTTTCTGAGTATTTGAACTTAGCATGTTTCCTAAATCTCTGCAAACATATTATGGTATTTTTATGCTGTAGCACAGTCAAAACAATTACATGCAGTGCCTTTAAATTTAATTTCTTTATTGATAAATTACTATCTGCCAAACCAAAAATGTTGGTGGCTGGTAATAATGTCAGTCACAATATTCATGCATGTAATAGAAGGCTTTAATAGAATCTCCATTCTCCTGCAGCAAATTGGTGGGTGTCAGTAAATATGATATGTCAACATAAATAATAGTTTCATAAGCATTTTACATGCAACCTAGCATTTAGCGACTAACAGGAGAGGACAGCATATACTGAAACACTCAGGGGGATCACGGCACAAGAGTAGTTCTCACTCACTGAGCAGCACGGAAAACAAGGGACACTAGATCCGCCCAACCTAAAGGAGAATAAATTGAGGATGTATCGATCCCAAGGCAAGCCCAGCAAAGAGCAGACACTGCAGCTCAGAGAAGGAGCTCATCAACCACAGAGATGTTACACTACATGTGAGGAAAAGGACATGCTTGAAGTAAAGAGATCAAATGGACTCCTTAATGGGGTTGTCTGCAAGTCTTGCACAAGAAAAGCCAATGATGCTTTTAATATCGAGAGGGTAAAATAATGCCGTTTAATATGCAGAAGAATATGACATTCAGTTTGACCTATCCATTTTGGAGCAGATTTCATAAAATGAGGATTGATCAAGTAATTTTCAACATTATTTCATTTTAGTAGCTCCTGGGAGTTTTGCTCTTCAGGGCAAACAAAATTAACCATCATTTTAAATTATTTTAGCAAGTCATACCTTCATGTGGCCTTTTAAACAAGGGCTTTAGATGGCTGGATGGCTAAAATGTGTACTGAAGATATATGGAATATATATGATCTTTTATTAGAATTTTTTTATGCCTTTTGGAATATATATTAAACCTAAATTTATAATATCCACTCAAATATCAGTAACCATACACGTTTATATCAAGTGAGATATATTTATAGCCTATTCATATTAGAACTCACATCAAAATACATATCCACCCAATTCTTCATTCTGGAGGCTTTTTTTAAATGTGGTCTCGCACAATTGACCAAGATTAAATGAGAACTCTCGGTCAAATCAAAGTCCTTTCTGTGTAATTAACCTCTATTTTTCAATTCATGCAATATTAACCATTTTAAATCCACAAATTTTATTCCGATTTAATTGATGTATAAAGAAGCCCATTGTCCTCATGAAGCAAATTGGTAAAATCAAAACACATGGTACAAAAAGCCTGCTTGCATCTGAAGAAGCATAAATGTAATTTTGTTAAAGATTCAGTGTTCTTTTCAGAGCATGCTGACATGTCATCCAAGCGTAAGTACCGCAGAAGCTGTGTTGCTCTGATTAGACTCACATCCATTTGCATTAAGCAGTCAGCATTTCACGTTATGCCTTTTGAGAAAATGACAACATGCTGTTTAAAAGTTGGATTCCTGGTTTTACACTTCAAATATGAAGGCTTGAGAGCTGTTTATTGTGCAGCTAAGATTGTCAAAAGCTTGAGTTTAAATGCGTTAGTGGACTCTGCAATTACACTTACACATCAAAGACATATTAGATAAAATGATGAGAGTGAAATGAGTGGCCTCTTTTCAAAATGTAAGAGATAGGCAAGTGAAATGAACATGCACATTTTTAATGGGTGCTTCCATGGCGTTTCCCTACTGATGAAAAAATAATACAACAGTAAAAAGTAGCCTACATTTCCTTTTGTTTGTTCCTACTAGCTGTTGTTAGGCTATTAGTATTAATAGAACCTTTCTCTCAGATCATTAGTCATCAGATTCTCAGTAAACACCCCAGGTGTCGTGAAGGCTGCGGGCGTGGAGGTGCAGCTTCAATTCAACTGAGCTGAGTGCTCTCTAAAAACCACCTCAGATCATCATTTCAAGCCATTTCAAGTTGCACAAAACAGATCGCAAGATAGAAGGTGGTCATTATTGCATTGATAGAGTAATCAGCCAATTATCTTAATGAAGAGAACAAGAAAGACATACAATGTTACATTAACACGGATTCTGTGTAAAAAAGAAAAGAAAAAAAGACTTTGCTTCATCATTTCAACATACATTATGTTAGCCACCTAACACAATATGCAACTTGTTTTGTAGTAGCTACTAATATTGCCATGATATTTTTAAAACATTTCCTTAAAAACAATATAATATTAAAAATATATTTTTTGCAATAAACCATCATTTCTGCTGTCTTGATTACATTTATACATCACAAAATAACATTACTGTATCCTTCAAATTTATATATATTTATAATGGGTCATTGACGAATAAGGGTTTTAAAAGTGAAAAAAACACAATGGAGATATAATTAATTTTGAAGTTTTATTAAGTGTTAACAATGAGATGATGTGGTTTTTCATAATAAATTAAGTAATTTTTTACAATATGGACAAAGTTTGTCACCAAAAAAGTAATTCGGTTTATCCAAAATTTCGGTTTTACCAAATGACAGTTTTGGTTATACCGAATGATGATATTTTCAAACAATGCTAACAGGCTAATGTCTTGCTAGCTAGCTAGTTAGCTTGCTTGCTAGCTAGTTAGCTTGCTTGCTAGCTAGCAAAAGGACAATCAAACTTTTTATATTTAGTACAAGTTTTTAAAGTATAACATTTTCCATGTTTTATAGTGGTTACTTATACTGAATGACCTGATGTTTCGGGACGTGTATGAGCAACTGAAAACAGGCATTTTTTAAATAGTTAAAAGAGAGTTAAGCTGTGTCCGAAATCAAATGCTACTCTACTATATAATTCATATTCGAAAAACAGTAGGCGAAAAGTACCTGGATGACTTACTACTTCCGGTGAGATTCTGAAGTGTGCATACGATAGATAGATGTGCATACGATAGGTAGGTCATGTGACAGTAAAAACATAGTGGATGTAGTACGTCTGAATTCATTCATACTACACGCATTTGTAATATATAGAACATACTTTTTTCAATGGTCGTGAGGTAAATTCAAATGTAGTACCTACTCAACAATACGCGATTTTGGATGCAGCATTAGTTACTTTGCTTCACGATCATGTGGTCCTTTGCAGATGTCTGAATGATGTCACATCCTGTCACATGATACTGACCATGTGACTTGATCCAAAATGGTCCCTTTAGGCTTGTTCGACTTGATGCAGCGCCGCAAAGACCGATCGGCGGCTGACTTGAAGCAGTGCATGCCGGTAAGAAATGTTGTCCTACTTGAAACAGCGCTGACGTCATGTGACTGTGACGTATGGCTTTAAAGTACCGCGAGAGCGATTCAAGATCAGCTGCCTGAGTTAGCCAGTGCAGTTTCTCAAGAGGAGCTGCATGAGCTGTGATGACGACATAGCTGTTTCACGATTGGCCGGATTCACCGCATGACAATGATCATGTGTGTTTCGTGTTTATTTTCACGCCTTCAGCTCCACTAATGCTCAAAAATCTGTGTTTTTATAACAGTTAAAGCTCTTTTCATGTAGTCGCGATGTTGTATTGTGTCATGTTTATCAAAATAAAACTGATAAAAAACATAAACCCCACTACATTGTTATTTAAATAACATATGCTTATTTTGAACTTCATTCTTGTAAAAACAGACGCTGTAACAAAGTTTTGAATGAAAAGGTCTCTGAAAAATCAGTGTATTAGTCAAATATTGCATTTATTTCACTTCAGCTGTGATAAAGTATGCAGCACGAGCGTCACTACGGGAAGCAGAAAGTGTCCGACTTCATGTCTCCGTTTTCAGCTCCACCCTGACTGCATGCGGATACTCTCGCCGATCGGTTGCATCCAGCCGCCGCCGATGCCGAATACACCGTTTATGTTGGTTACTCTGAATGACATCAATGAAATTCATTTTTCCTGACATTCTTTCTCATAAGAAAGCAACGACTTCTACACATAATTTTAATACCATTTTGCACTGTTAATATATGATGTTATAAAATCATGCCAGGATAAAAAAAAAAAAAAAAAACATTTATTATTATTATTTTTTTAGATATTTTAATCACAAATGAAATGGCTGTATTGGCCTTTGGACGGTTAAACCGAATGACCTTTTGACACTTAAAAATCTTGAAAATACCTTTATATATAGCAAAATATAATTAAAACCTTTTGGATTCAATAAAGGTGATCTAATTGCACTACATTACATATTTTGGATGTCATATCTGTCACGTCCTGAGTTGTGTTTGGTTCTGTTTAGTAGTTCATGTTTAGAGTTTGTTTTTCATTAGTCACATGTTCTTCTTTGTTCTCAGTTTCCCGCCACTTGTTTGTTACTATGGTTTCTGATTTGATTAGTGTTTGAGTTCAGCTATGTC
Source organism: Megalobrama amblycephala (assembly GCF_018812025.1). Lineage (NCBI taxonomy): Eukaryota > Metazoa > Chordata > Actinopteri > Cypriniformes > Xenocyprididae > Megalobrama > Megalobrama amblycephala. The sequence continues at coordinate 41,649,014 of NC_063044.1, forward strand.
TCGTTAATTAGCTCCTCAGTTCTGTATATTTAAGCCCTGTTTTTGTTTAGTTCAGTTGTCAGTTTTCTGTTATGTATACCTGGTTGTTCTGTTCCTGCCTGTTACTGTACCCTGAGTTTCTGTTTTGGATTTTGTTATAATAAAAGTACTGCTGCGTTTAGATCCTTTGTCATCCTTTGCTGCAACCTTGTGTGACAATATCTTTATTATTATTATTATTATTAAAGCCTTTGGACAAAAAATAAATAAATAAATCATTTATTTGTGTGATCAAAGCTGAATTTTCAGCATTGTTACTCCAGTCTTCAGTGTCACATGATCCTTCAGAAATCATTCTGATATGATGATTTGATACTCAGTTATTATCAATGTTGAAAAATTGTGTTGCTTAATTTTTTTTGGAACCTGTGATACTTTTTTCAGGATTCATTGATGAATAAAAGGTTAAAAATAACAGCATGTATTCCAAATAGAAATATTTTCTATATATAGAAATATCTTTACCATCACTTTTTATCAATTTAACACATCTGTGCTGAATAAAATTAAATTTATTTCAAAAAAAAAAAAAAGAAAGAAAAAAAATTACTGACCCCAAACTTTTGAATGGTAGTGTATATTGATACAAAAGATTTAAATAAATGCTGATATTTTTTAACTTTTTATTCATCAAAGAATCCTGAAAAGTATCACAGGTTATAAAATAATATTAAGCAGCACAACTGTTTCCAACATTGATAATAAATCATCATATTAGAATGATTACTGAAGGATCATGTGACACTGAAGACTGGAGTGATGATGCTGAAAATTCAGCTTTGCATCACAGAAATAAATTATATTTTAAAGTATATTAAAATAGAAAACCACAATTTTAAATTGTAATAATATTTCACAATATTATTGTTTTTTCTGTATTTATTATGAAATAAATGCAGTCTTAATGAGCATAAGAGACCATACAAAAACATTAAAAATAGTAATGTTTCCAAACTTTTGACAGGCTATTCAACAGTTTAAAAGTTCAATATATAAAATGTATGAATGGAAAATACAGTATATATATATATATATATATATATATATATATATATATATATTGATATTTTATTCTGACACAACTGTGCACATTTTTGTTATACCAAGGACAAACTTATTTTGAGAAAATGGAAGCAGATGATTGATTTTATTTTTGCAGTTCTGTTTTGTCCAAAACACTCAAGAATATATGGTACATAAACATGAATGAGAAATGAGAAAAAAGCTACACACTGTATACTTCATATGGTCTATATTTAACATAACAATTGATGGGAGTGAAAACCCTTTGCAGTTACTCAGTGCAGTGTGAAGAGATAAGTTAATATGTGCACGATTCAATCATTTCATTCCTACGGGAAAGCCTGTCTCCACCTGTCAGCGTATCCAGCCATCTCTGCTCAATATTCTTCCTGTTTTGACTCTTTCACCCACTTATATGCAGCTCCAACGCAGAGAGCTTTTTATGATCTATATTTTCAAATGTGACTAAATGAGTGACTAGCTGATGAAGCTTTCATTGCAGCAGTCTTTGGTCTCCATTCAAAATTGATGACTTCTGGACCAACAAGAACTTCCAACACAGCCCTCCTTGTGGATTCGTACTCTAGGCTCTTCAGAAAAACCAACCAAACACGATGGATTCACTGCAGAAGAGTTCATGGGGCTCCAGTCTTTGAGAGCTTCAGCAACACAGCTCCATTTATATTTCAACGGCCTGATATAAATAATGCACAGAAACCAGTAAGAAGGAATTTAATGACGCCTTTTTGGTAGGGTCTGCCTCTCGGAGTAGACACATCCCCTCTTCCCATCCACCTGCTCTAGTTTAGCCTGAAGGAGGGAGGTGCTGATATGAACAAATCTTGACCTCATCTGTCTTATAAGTGTGGAGGAGCACGTGAAGGAGTTGCTCAGGTTTGGAGGAGGTGGGGTGGGGGCTGGAGCTCTTCAGGTTCTCGGCATATTGATCTGTTCTGACAACTCATGTAATGATGTCTATTCAGTAATGAAATGACTGGAGACTGGGCTGCATCAAACTGCTTTTAATTAAGACCATTGAAGAAAGCCCAGCTAGCTTCATCTATACCAAAGCTCCTATCTATCTATCTATCTATCTATCTATCTATCTATCTATCTATCTATCTATCTATCTATCTATCTATCTATCTATCTATCTATCTATCTATCTATCTATCTATCTATCTATCTATCTATCTATCTATCTATCTATCTATCTATCTATCTATCTATCTGACATTCCAAGAGCAATCATTGTATTGCACTGGAAACCACCCAGAACACCTAGCAAATGCCTAGCTATGCCTTATATATGCCGGATCGTAGAGTATTGCAAGACGAGAATTTGTGGTTAAAAAGTATATACAGTATTATTATTTATTTTTATTTTTTTTTAAATTACAGATCGTTTCGGTAGATAAGAACATTATTCTTCGTCTGGGTAGAGCCCTTTGAAGCTGCATTTAAACTGCAGTTTGGACCTTCAACCCATTGTACCACACTGAAGTCCACTATATGGAGTGTTTTCCTCAGAAACCATAATTTCTTTTCGACTGAAGAAAGAAAGTCATAAACATCTTGGATGACATGGGGGTGACTAAATTATCAGGAAATTTTAATTCAGAAGTGAATTTACCCTTTAAAGGTGCCCAAGAATGCTTTTTTACAAGCTGTAAATATAAGTCTAAGGTGTCCCCTGAATGTGTCTGTGAAATTTCAGCTCAAAATACCCCATAGATTTTTTTTAATTAATTTTTTTAACTGCCTATTTTGGGGCATCATTAACTATGCACTGATTTTTTCAGCGTGCCACCCCTTTAATTCACATGCTCCCTGCCACACGAGCTCTCGTTTATATTACAGCACATTTACAAAGTTCACACAGCTAATATAACCCTCAAATGGATCTTTACAAGATGTTCGTCATGCATACTGTATGCATGCTTCGAATTATGTGAGTATTTATTTTGATGTTTACGTTTGATTCTGAATGAGTTTGAGGTTGTGCTCCGTGGCTAATGGCTAATGCTACACTGTTGGAGAGATTTATAAAGAATGAAGTTGTGTTTATGAATTATACAGACTGCAAGTGTTTAAAAATGAAAATAGCGACGGCTCTCTTGTCTCCGTGAATTCAGTAAGAAACGATGGTAACTTTAACCTCATTTAACAGTACATTAGCAACATGCTAACGAAACATTTAGAAAGGCAATTTACAAATATCACTAAATATATCATGTTATCATGGATCATGTCAGTTATTATTGCTCCATCTGCCATTTTCGCTGTTGTTCTTGCTTACCTAGTTTGTTGATTCACCTGTGCAGATCCAGACGTTACTGGCTGCCCTTGTCGAATGCCTTTTATAATGTTGGGAACATGGGCTGGCATATGCAAATATTGGGGGCGTACATATTAATGATCCCGACTGTTACGTAACAGTCGGTGTTATGTTGAGATCCGCGTGTTTTACGGAAGTCTTTTAAACAAATGAGATTTACATAAGAAAGAGAAAGCAATGGCGTTTGAAACTCAATGTATGTCTTTTCCATGTACTGAACTCTTGTTATTCAACTATGCCAAGGTAAATTCAAATTTTGAATCTAGGGCACCTTTAAACTCGATGTCGACTAGTCGCTGGTCATAGCCTATAGAGGGCGCACCAGTCTAAGAAATCTTTGAAGCCCACATTTACGCTCCGTATCCAACAGTTAATGACATACTCCGAGAGTGCTCCACAAGACATGTTTGATTATACCATATGGATGCTCAAAATTGATCGGGAGAATGCAGCCTATTGTACAAGTAAGTTAATCGCTGTTGTAAGCTAATGCATGCTGCATTGTAACGCACACACATACAAGACAGACAGTAGCTCGCACATCACGTGCAGATTGCGAGGACAGAATCATTCTAAGAACTATCAATAAAATAGCTTAGAATCTGAAAATTTCCACTATATATTTCTTAGTAACCAAAACCCACAGCTTCACTATTAGTAGAGAGAAGCTGCCAGGTCAATCTCTCTCTCTCTCTCTCTCTCTCTCTCTCTCTCTCGCACTAATGCATTCATATAAATGTAATCTTTATGGTGCTACTTTATCTGTATCTGATTTAGAATGAGCAAAAATCTGTGAGAAATATAACGCCTTAAATACAAAAGAACGAATAAAAATAAGCTGTTATCTAGGAGCAATAGTGTCCTATGCCTTAGCTGTGTACAAGGCAAACAGAGTTTTAGCTTGAGGTTCAGGCTTATTTGTTAATTATTGATGTCATCAGTGACATAAATGTCGACTTTAAATAATCTTAAATCGTTCAACCCTATTAAAACACCTTAGCAACCACCAAGAACATTCTAGAAACGCCCTCGAAACCAACCAGAACACCTAACAACTATTCAGAATATCCTAGCAACTGCCTAACAATGCCCTAGAAATCACCTTACAAATTCCTAGAAACAACCTAGCAATGCCTAGTAATGCCTAATCTATCTTCAAGTTTTTTAAAAACATTTTAATATAAGGCTTTGTCAAGCCAACATCACAGACTGACTAACACTCATCTAGTTAGTGAAAAAAGCATTAGATAACATTAATTAACTAAAGTTATGAACAATGTTGGGCCATTTCTATTGATTTTATCTTCGCAGGCTTTCAAGACTTTGCACCTAACACAATCTTTCATACTTCTACCAAACAGGCAAGATCCGACACTGATGGCCACTTTTGTAGATTTGAGGACTAAATCCAATATTGTCGGAATAATTGCAGGCAAGTTTGGCTTTATATGACATTTTGTTCCTTGCAACATAAAGAGTGAATTGACATTTCCAGGTGATACACAGGACCTGTGCTCTGAAATCAATGTTTGGACCACAGAGTACAGCTCTTAATAGACACTACACAGTTGTTGTCCCTTTTAACAGTCCAGGTGCGACATTATTGCAAGGAAACTGTAAAAATCTATCCAAACTGCAGTGCTACTTTCACTGCTGTCATTGATTAATGTGCAATTTTATATAAATGTATGATTATTTTTTACCTAGTGCATTGAACTGTGTGTGTTTTACTATGTAATTACTACTGTAACCACTGAAGTGAAAACGTCGTTATTTTTTATTATTATTATTTTTTCTTCTGTTGAATTGCAATTTAAATATTTCTTGTTACTGTCATTGCACTTCACTTTACAATTCAACATTCTGCGGGACTCATTTCAATTTCACACACTTATGAATTAAAAGTGAACCAGTTCTTAAAGTCTGAATTTTACACAACCTTGCTCTTAGCATTAGTGTTGTTTCCTCTAACATCTGATCAATGGCTTTATTACTGCAAGCTATGTATTTACATTATAATTGGAGACAGAACACCGCCTTACTGAACACAATCTGTGTTCTGCTCAACCTCAGCCCTGTGATTAATGATGTTACTGGAAAATCACACACAAAGAGAGAAAGAGATACAGGGAGAGAGTTTTATTATTGCTATTTTTCTGTTACTATGTGGTCATAAAACTTTTATGCACCCCTAAGGTTTGCTCAAGGTTTTTTGAAACTTCAGAATCTGAGTACACATTCTGATGCCTTGCTCTTGTTTTTAATAGAAGACATTCGAATAGATTTTAGGATTTCTGTTTCTGCATGTCAAACCCACAATCTCTAGTGATTTCCTCTGTTGACTGTTTTCCATGCAATTAAGTGATAAGCACTCTTCTACACCATCCATATACGATGTAGGAATTCTCTGAATTCATGAATATAACATAGAGGTCTCGAAACACAGCAGACAACAATTCTTTTGCTAGACTCCCTTTTTTCCAAGTGAATGCATCTCATATTCCTTTTGAGAGACATCTGTTTGTTCAAAACAAACAGACTTAGACACATCCTGACAGCAGCTGCAAACTCCCACCCTGAGGCGGGTGTGAATCCGAAACATTATAGTAATTGAGAGAATAGCAGTAATGTGTAGCTCTGAAAAAACATTATGTCCTCAAACACTAAAAGAAAAAATCAGATTATGACAATCTAACCGAGATAATATGTTATATTTTATAGCTCAAGGACCAAGAGACTAGCTCACAAAACAGCAAACTTGAAGTTGTAAAATCATAACAAATGAATACTCATAACCTCTCATGACACCGATTCGGTAAGTTTGCTATTGCTTTTGGATTTGATTGTATTCATTGCTCACAATGGGCTTGGTTGCTGGACACAAGAGCCCAACCAAACCACACAAAATTGATTTTTTTTTTAAAAAAAAATTTTATTTGCATTTATTCAAATGTGCTAATTCAGTGCAATCCTTAAAATTGTGGTACAACTTAAATTCATCAACTTTTGTTTAGTTCCCAGCATGTTTTGTGTTGGATTGGATGGTGAGAGTAAATGTCAAACATTTTACATCATTTTTTTTTTTTTTAAGTTAAGAAATTTAAAGTTTAAGTAAGTAGAACTTGCAGATTTTTATGCTCTTAACTTGAAATATTTGAGTAAGCTAATTCATACATTTAACTTAAAATGATCATGTAATCTCACCTTAAATATTTTTAGTAATGGAAACTTGGCTAGCTTTAACTAGCTAATTCAATAAATGCTACCTTGTTAACTGGTGACTCAATGCTTTGATAGCATTTGCATAGCATAGCACTTGCTGAACGAGTACAGCAATATAAAACATATAATATAGATCTGTTCTCAAGCTAAGCACATGCTCCACTCAACTAACATAACAGAAACTCTTCTAAACTAGCATATAACTTTAAACGGTAACACTTTACAATAAGGTTCATTAGTTAACTACATTAGTTTACATGAACTATTAATGAACTGCACTTCTACAGCATTTATTAATCTTTGTTAATGTTAATTTCAACATTTACTAAGTGAAGTTCCTAAACGTAATTTTAGGAGGAGCGAGCCCATCTAATCTTCCAGTCAACAGCCAGAGTATATAAGCAGCTGCTTACCTCTCTTCAGTCTCAGCTGTTTCAGCATCCCTCCACCTCCCCAAACACCACCTTCATCTCAGGTACCTTGCCCTATGTAATCATATCCTATATTTATTCACTGGGGGGTGTATCAGAGCTCGAGTTGCTCGATGCTTCATCGAGCTCCTCCTCAGTGGACAGCAAGCCAAATTAGCTAACCTAATACCCTAAAGATTATATGGGCAAACAAACTTGTTAATACATTATTAAAATCTTGTTAACATTAGTTAATGCACTGTGAACAAACAATGAACAACTGTATTTTCATTAACTAACGTTAACGAAGATGAGTAAATACAGTAACAAATGTATTGCTCATGGTTAGTTCATTTTAGTTAATACATTAACTTATGTTTAACTAATGAATTTTATTGTAAAGTGTTACCCTTTACAAAATTTCCCACTTCACATTAATCTTGCACCAAAGACATTATATGATTTTAATTTTAGCATTTACTCTCCATTTTGAGTGTCATGGCAAAGCATGCTGGGAAACAGAAAGTTTGTCTAAAAAGAAAAAGTTCATAAAACTCAAAACAATGAAAGATTGCTTAAAACGTGTCAGTTTTGTGAACTCAATAGAAAAAGAAAGTTCTATACTCATAAAAGTCAAGTTGATTGAACTAATTTGTTTCATTTGAGTTGGCTCTACTCAAACCAATTAATTATTTTGAGCGTTAGGGTTTACAGTGATAAATGTTCCTTTACAATGAGAATGAGAAGAGTTTATGTTTTGGGGTTAAGATTGTGGTTAAGAGTGGCGCTTGTGCAATAGCTAATGTGAATGAATATTATACCGTATATTCTTTAGTTAGGAAGTCTCTTATTTCTTTATTTCCGGCAGAGCTTTAATGTGGTTGTTATTGTAATAGATATTGTGTGTGTGTGTGTGTGTGTGTGTGTGTGTGTGTGTGTGTGTGTGTGTGTATGTATATATATATATATATATATATATATATATAGCAGTGGAGTTAGTTTGGTATGTCTAGTGTTTTGGGTTTAAGCTTGTTTTCAGTCTTCTGTTTTTCAAGACAATTTGTACTATGACAAATCCTCATAACCCTACAGATATATTTGTTGCATACATCAACATATCTCAGACTAATAACAGACAGTCTTGGCAGTGAAATAATCCCTCACAGGTTCATTACTGTAACAGGGTAAGATCTTACAGCTTGGATGTAAAGTAGAAAATATTGTTAAATTGCCAACAACAGTTATGTTTTAAGAAATCTCTGGTAACAAAATAACCAAACTTTATAGCTAAAATCCATGAGCTTTTTATCGTTGCACCTACAGTACTACAGTATGTGTTCATGCCTCCACACAGACAAAATCAATATACCACCTCATTAAATGTCTTTAGAGACTCAAGGACATTCAAGATACAATCTGCTGGATAAAATGTTAATAATAATAATGGAAAATATGAAAAGAAAATGAAAAGAATTTATACCTAGAATCAAGACTGAGAACTATTTTATTCATAAGAATGAAAGTTTCCACTCATCTTGCATCTCAAACGAACTGAAACAAAACAGAGACTGTGTTATACTAGAGCATGTAAATCTCTATTCAACAACTTATTAAAATTCCTCCTTTGGGTGCAGGCATACATACCAATCAGATCTGGCGTCTCTTTGTCTTGCATCATTTATGTGTTGCCAGGGCAAGATGCAACAGAAATACACAGCCCATTGGCAAAGACCTCTGCCGTGTTCGGAGGAATCATGGCTGCTGTGGATTTCTTGCCTATTTAATCAGGGTGGGAAAGTCTCTGCTCCTGAGGTGGAATATATTTGCATAAAGAAACTTCTACCATGACTGGACTCTCTTGTACCAGACCCTTCTGAGAGTTCATTTCTCAAACTGTACAGCTGTGAACAGAATCAGCGATGTGTGCTTTTCTCTAATTAACTTTGTTTCACATGCTTTTAAAATTGGGCATTTTATATTATAGATTTAAAACAAATAAACTTCAAGAACAACTTGAAGAACACAACTTCACATAACAATAACATAAAACATAAACAACTTTACAGAACATAATGTCATACATAACATAAAACACAAAACATAAAACAACTTTACATACCATAACATTACAAACATAACATAAAACATCACATAACAAAACAACTTTACATACCATAACCATAATGTTACAGAACAAAACTTCACATAACGCATCTATATAAACTTTACAAAACATAACCTCATAACACAAAACATAACAAAACAAAACAACTTACCATAAAAATACCTTTACATAACATAACATAACATAACATAACATAACATAACATAACATAACATAACATAACATAACATAACATAACAACTTTACAGACTTAACCATAAAACAAATTATACCATAAAACAACTTTACAGAACATAACTTCACATAAAAACATATCACAAAACATAACAAAAAATACATACCATAAAAATACCTTTACATAACATAACATAACATAACATAACATAACATAACATAACATAACATAACATAACATAACATAACATAACATAACATAACATAACATAACATAACATAGCAACTTTACAGACTTAACCATAAAACAAATTATACCATAAAACAACTTTACAGAACATAACTTCACATAAAAACATATCACAAAACATAACAAAACAACCTTACACAACATAACTTTACAGAACATTACTTCAAACAACATAAAATATAAAACAACATAACATGACAAACGCACAGCATATATATTTTTGCCAGTTATACTCTTTAACTATTATAATCCACAGCAAAATGAAATGCAGAACTATAAATACTATAAATAAAACAAACAAATGAATGAATGAATGAATAATAAATTAGTAATTAAATGGGCCTAGGAAAACTTTTAAGAACATTACACCATGGCTGTAAACATAAAGGCAGAAAAAGCAACTGGTTAAATATTAAAGTAATACTTCAGGCAATTGAAAGTGGAAGTTAACTGCATCTAACATTTCCGATATCAGTCTTCATTTCAAGCTACACATAGAACAACAGAGCTGGATGCTATTTAATAATTAAGGCTTCTAAAATCATTTAAAAGGCATTATCCACACTTGTTTAGTTTCATTTAGAGCTCAGGCTGACTGACCTGAGAAAAGCTGCATTATAGCAGATGCTTCTAATGCACAAGGGAATAATGGCTATGCTTAAAATTACACATAAAGGTGTCACTTTTGTGCGCTTATTTGAATGTGTAAAAAGCTTCGCCCACAAGGCAAAGCAACGACAGAGTATCATACAATCACTCCTCATAACACATAAAGCACTGTCTTGCCTGAAGTGTTTATAGAGCATACACACCTAAATTTATCTCGTTTCTATATTTAAAATGAAAGGAACAATGAGCATGACTGGAAAGCAGAGTGGACAATGTTGATAGGTAGCACATCTCATTGCTATGGTTTTGTCAATATTTTCATATTCAACAGCAGTAATAAAAATAGTTCTCATATGTATTTGTGTTTCATATTTGGATAAACAAGATAAATGAATATAACAAGAAAAAAATACTTGTTATGGGTGTGGAAGCAACCATAACGCAAATTGGGACCCATTAAAGGTTTAGTTCACCCAAAAATTAAAATTCTGCCATTAATTACTCATCCTCATGTCGTTCCACACCTGTAAGACCTTCGTTCATCTTCAGAACACAAATTAAGATATTTTTGATGAAATCCGATGGCTCAGTGAGGCCTCCATTGACAGCAAGATAATCAACACTTTCATATGACCAGAAAGCTACTTTACTAGCTTAGAAGCTTCATGAAGCAGTGTTTTGAAATTGCCCATCACTAGATATTGTTGAATAAAGTCATTATTTTGTTTGTTTTTTGTGCACAAAAACTATTCTCTTTACTTCATAACAGTAAGGTTGAACCACTGCAGTCACATGAACTGTTTTAAATATGTCTTTATTAGCTCAATGCCTTCTAGGCATTGAAAGTGTTAATTGTCTTGCTGTCAATGCAGGCCTCACTGAACCATCGGATTTTATCAAAAATATCTTAATTTGTGTTCTGAAGATGAACGAAGGTCTTACAACATGAGGGTGAGTAATAAATGACATAATTTTCATTTTTGGGTGAACTAACCCTCACTCAAAAAAATAACTTATTGAACGAACATAAAAAAATCATGGAAAAGATTTCCACATGATTAAGTTGCTTTATTTCAGCATTATGCAATTCTGTTATTCCAATTTAATGTACTTACGTTGGGTCAACTTAATTTATTAAGGTTGATTCAACTTATTTACTATGTTTGGGCACAGCTTAATTTAATAGTGTCAGCCCAACTAATTTGCAATGTTTTGGACCAACTCATTTACTTAAGTTGATCCAATCTATGCAATTTAAGTTAGCCTAACAATAGTGCTTAATGCTGAAAGAAAGCCATTTAATCACACGGAAATCCTTTCCATGATTTAATTACATTAATTCAAAGAATAGCTTTTGAGTGTTAATAAATTAAAACCTTTTTACCATACACTCAAAAAATGACACTTTAAACTAACTCAAGTCAATTATGGACAGTGTTTCTACACAACCAACTTAGTTTTTATTAACAGAAGGTTTATTTTTACTCTATGCAAAATCCTTGAGTTGTGACAAAACAACTGACTAAGGAAGAATCTACGTAAAATAGTTATGTCCAACTTAATCAATTCAATCATGGACAGTGGTTCCACATGATTGAGACAAGTAAAGTCCAATAGAATCAACCATGTTAAATTAACTAGAATCAGTTGTGTTCATTTAAAATAAAATAAATAAAATCAATCAATCAATAAATTGTTTTCATATACATTGATTTTTACAATTAATTCTTCTTGTTTAATTTTGTGATGTTCTTGTGATCTAGATGTGATACTGGATTCATCCTAAATTGCCTTAAAACATTGGTAGACTAAATTGATCATGAGACCATTGGTGGCAATGCTTTTGGGAAATGCAACCCAGAGCACAGTGATTACTTTCTTATTAAAGTAATTTGAAAGTTTGTTAACAGGTCCTCAACCCAAGCACAAGTGCAAAAATTCACCACAATGGTAACCCTAAAACTATTAATTAACCCTTAAATGCATGACTGTTTCGCCAATCATTCTTACATATTCGGGTCTTTATCGACCCGGATCTATATCTAACACGGAAGGATCTCTACCTGTCGCAATAATATAAAACTCCTCTGATATTAGAGTAACAATTACAGAAGAATAAATTAAAGCATATTTTGTTATTTTGGTTGGAGCTTGAAAGGGCTCAGTTTGAGCAGATGTTTTATGCCATCATCACTGTCCTCGTCAGAGCTCATTTCCCAGTAAATTCAGCAAATAATGGGCTAGTTTTATGTTTGAGTTCACGAATATGAGCCCATTCGCTATCTCAAACGTATTCTCAAAACTATATAATTTTCAACATCTTCAAAATCAATATTTCGATCGCTAACAGCTTCACCAGATCCATCCAGTGACAGTTACAGTCATATTTGATTGCATTCAGTACTTGCTCTGCAGTAAATCGCTGAGCCATTTCATGTTTTTCTTATTCTTTCCTTTTCTGTCTGAATGAGTCGTCACTTCAGCATTGTGTATCAGACATTGCCACCTTGTGGAATAAAGGTGAATTGCACTTATTCTGTCATCTAAGATTCAATTATTGTTGTGCAGAAAAAATATACGTACACTGATACACACCATGGGTCGTTAGCGACCCTATACAATTTTTACACAAAATGAATACAAAAACAGGCATTCTTTTATAATTTTATGATTTTTTTCTTGTTATATTCTTTATAATGAATTGATTGAGGAATACCAAGAAGGTTGATGTCTGCCTTTAAAAAATGAACGAGGAGGAGAGTAGTGAATGACGTCCCGGGTCACTAAAGACCCGAGGTATGCATTTAAGGGTTAACAGAAACTTTTAAATACCAACATAATAGAACAATAAACATTAAAAAAGTCTTTCCATTTTCTCATCTTCCTAAAAACTGCTTAAAATAACACTTTATTTCAACATTTACACTCCTAGTTCAGCCCCTTTGCAAAGCATGATGGGAAGTGAAAATCCTGTATGATTGAGTCCTGGTTGTGTTTACTTGATTGGAACATGTTATTTTAATATAAAAACATCAAGTTAAGTCAAAAAGTAATTGTTTTAACTTAATTTAACATGAAGCAATTGAATTTGATACAATGGTGTTGAATCAAAATAAGTTGTTTAAATAAAGTGAACAGCATCAAAAAAATCATTTTTTTCAGTGCTTTAAAGCCTGGCAAATCAGCAATCCAAAAGAGATAAAAATGATCAGGAATGGAGCAAAACATTCTCTTATGCCTCTCTGAACCATGTGAATTAAGTATTGTGCTGCTGAGTGTCCTTGATTTGAATATGCTTTTTGTACTGAAATCGATGTCTCTGTATGAGAAGGGTTCTTTTATTTTCTATATGAAAGCAGTTTGACCACATTTAAATTATGTTCATGCTTGAAATAAATATATTATGTTTTAGGAGTAATATTTTTCCATATATGGATCTGCAGTTGCAGTTCGAAGAAGGAATGTAAATGTTCACACAAGCAACAGAATTCAGGATCATGTTTAATGTATAGCAACATTGTATACTGGGTCAAAATGTAGTTTTGTAAAGGTTAATTATACACTAACAGGGAACATAAGAAAAACATTTCTGGTAAAGCTTACGTATTTACAATCAACCCCACAAAATAATTCTAATTTTTTTTATAACAATTTATTTCAAAAGTAAACATTACTTCTTGTAGTGTGTGTATGTGTGTTTTATAGGCTTTTTTTTTTTTTTTTTGATAGAAAAAGTTGACAGTTGACAAGAATGACAAAATCAGGACATAACACACATCAGATGTGAAACCGTGTCTCTTGCTTGAGCATCTTGTATCAATTTGTCTGGGCCTTGTGTGCTTCTAGCCACAGTACTATATTCCTATAGCTTAATTTGTCTCATTTAATTGCACTTTTCTGCAGAAAATGCATTTTTAAATAAGTTGATACAAAATGTTCCAGGGGCAAAAGCAACTGAATCAATTTCTGCTGTATTGCTGCAATGTGCTGCAAAATGAAGGTCTTTAACAAGGGAAGCTCTCTGTCTGAATGTTTCTTGGGGCTGTAGTGTGAAATCCTCCCAAGCGTCATTTGGTATTCTAGCGTCACACTCTAATAGAACACACCTCTCACAAACATAATGAATGTTTACTGGCAAAAGGTTAATATCCACTCGGCAGAAAATGAATCAACACTCTATTAATGAGACTATTACCAATAATGATGGATAGAAAAACTAGACACCTCCACAGCCAAGATCATTTTGGAGGTATTGATTAGAGAGATGATGCATTTTTTTAGACATCACTGTCTAGATGGCCTGAGGGGGAATTCGAGGCATTGTAGCTCAGCACAAACCTATAAACCGTGCTGTAACTACAACATGTTGTCTTTTCTTAGTCATACTGATGTTTACAGTAAAACACTGCACGAAACTAGCATTTTATAGGTTGCATGTTATGCCTATAGGTGTTGTCAGATTGACAACACCTAATCCAATTTTATTCTTTATTTGTAGTGTTTTTTTATTTTTTTTTTTTTTTTTTTTTTTTTTGTCAGAAATCACATTACAGCACATCTACATCAGTGAATCTGAGTTTTCACAAAAAAAAAAAAAAAAAAAAACTATATGATAAAGCATCACTTTATTACACTGCAATGTAAATGCCGCCAACCGGAAATTATGCAGATTGATTGTCTTTGCTTTACCGGTGCAACACAAAGCAATTATTTTTTTTCAGCTTGTGATAACAGGCCAACTGCAGTGGTTCTGATAGGAGTGAATGACTCCGCCTGTAGTCTAGCAGAGATCAGTCCGTCTCAGAACCACACGCCATAAACCCCCCATAGGGACAGGCAATTCGAGGACAGCTTTGCATGTCTTTCATGCAACAGATCTCTGGTAGGGTGTATCAAAGAGGTATTTCTCTGAAAACAAGCCCTGCATACCTGAGGAGTTGAGCAGAAGAAACAGTTCAAACCAAAGGCTAAAATTAGGTCTGTAGGTTTAAAAAAAAAAAAAAAAAAAAAAAAAATCTCAGTTTAGGATTAAAGAAAACTCCATTTTCTGTTAATCTTGTTATTAAAAGTGCATTTAGTAGTTGTTTAGCTAGCATTAACATCATTGTCCTTTTGTTAATGATACCACATTGGTGTTAGATGCAGTGCATGATTTTCTCTGAGTTTTATGTAAATTACACTGATACTAGTGAGTTTTAGAGAACGTTCTATGCAATAATTTCCTTACCTGTCCAGCAAAAAATACACAACACTTGAAATGATTTAATTGTTGAAAATAGTAATTTTGAGTATAATATTCTGATTATACGCTTAAAGGAACATGCCACTATTTTTGAAATAGGCTCATTTTCCAACTCCCCTAGAATTGCGGTAGCACTTTTAGCTTCAGCTTAGCATAGTTCATTGAATCTGATTAGACCGTTAGCATCTCGCTCAAAAATGACCAAACGGTTTCGATATTTTTCCTATTTAAAACTTGACTCTTCTGTAGTTACATCGTGTACTAAGACCGACGGAAAATGAAAAGTTGCAATTTTCTAGGCCGATATGGCTAGGAACTATACTCTCATTCCGGCGTAATAATCAAGGGACTTTGCTGCCGTACCATGTAGGGCTGGGCGATATATCGCATGCAATTGTCACGCGCATTTCGTCAGTAAAGCCGGTTCCCTGATTACCGTGAAATCGCCATCACCTGCTTTCAAATGGAGCGCCATTTAATAGACAGAACCGTAGTTCACGGACAAGCTACGCAATATCGCGTTCATTATCGCAGATGAATCACCTTCGATAATGAACGCGATATTGCGTAGCTTGTCATTGAACTATGGTTCTGTCTATTAAATGGCGCTCCATTTGAAAGCAGGTGATGGCGATTTAGCGGTAATCAGGGAACCGGCTTTACTGACGAAATGCGCGTGACAATTGTATGCGATATATCGCCCAGCCCTACATGGGTGCAGTAGACGCAATGATATTACGCAGCGCCTGAAAATAAGTTAACTTCCATCAAAATAACCAACGTGACCACCTGCTTGCACAGGGAGCGTGCCTTGCAACCATGGAGACAATTGTGAGAGACAATTCAGAAGATATTTACTTGTGCAGATCCTGAACCGTATCTATTTGAACCGGAATTTCACAGGTAGCTAACGACAACAGCAGTGCTTTTTCAATCTGGTCATTCAAGCTAACTAAAAATAATAATGTTACACTTACAGCCATGGGTGATAATACACTTGGTCCTGTCTGTACTCTGAAGATTATTGGGATGGCCGTTTCCTTTAGATGCCGTACCATGGTACAGGTAACACTGTCCATGTTTTCCAAATAGTCATCTGGTCCAAAATGCTTTGAGGAAACACGCCATTTCTTGATTGATTGTACCAGTGTTTTGAGATCTATGTTCAGAGCAGTCAGCCATTGATTCGTTCGTTCCTTGTTTTTCATTGGAATTCGATGAAACATGATGGTAGAGTACACCTTCGACTTACTATCACAGCCCTTTACAACTCACATAACCATAACTAATCGCACACAGGTAAATCCAGCCAGTGCTGGCTACAACTCTGCAACTACACAAACTTAGTGCTGGTCACGTTGGAAGTTACCTAGCTGGGGACTATTTTCAGGTGCTGCGTAATATCATTGTGCCAGTTGCACCCATGGTACGGCAGCAAAGTTGTCACAATCACAACACACTGAACCAGCTGACCAATCAGAGCACATTGAGCTTTTCAGAAGGAGGGGCTTCATAGAGACAGGGACTAAACAAAGCGTTACACCATGTCCTAACCAGACACAATGCAATAAGATTCCAGCGACAAGCAATTTGCCTGTGTAGGTGATACAGAAGTGTAGGTTTCGTTTGAAAAAAATGGCAAAAGAAGTGAGAGGTTTTACAACAGAATTCTGAGGGAAATGATATGAATTAAAGTATGAATGAATTCTGTGAATGTATCTCTGAAGGGAACTGACTGCCTTGAGAAAAGTTTTGATGGCATTTTCTTTTCATTGTCCCTCTGTGTAAGGCGTAGTGTTTATAAGCGCAGCTCTGCTTTGTTTATGGGGTTAGGTAAGGATTTTGAATGTTAAAATAGGGGTCTCCTGGAAAAAAAGGTTGGATCCCCTGGCCTATACCGGGCTGCAGGTGTGCTGGATGATTATTGATGTACAGGAGAGTTCTTGGAACATTAGAATAATGTTATAGGAATGTTAGAATAACGTCAGGGGAACGATGGAATAACGTTAGAGGTATGTTAAAATAACATTAGAATAAGAAAAAAAAGAACATTTCCCTAATGTTAGTATTTGGTTCCTGTTTTTTTTTTTTTTTTTTTTTTTTTTTTTAATCAAATAATAATGTTCTGGGAACATTCTTTTTTTGCTTGGGCCCAGCTATCAATTTTTGGTTGCCAGGACATTAGTTTAACGTTATTTTAACGTTCCCCTAATGTTATAATAATGTTATTCTAACAAGTTTTCTTTTTTGCAACCAAAAAAAATGTTCACGGAACGTTGCAGTGTTCTTTCAATAACCTAAAAATAACTTATATAGAATGTTTATTATAACATTGATGATAAGCCTCCAAACGTTAAAATAACATTAGGGGAACGTTAAAATAATGTTAAAATAATATTAGAATAACATTAGGGGAACGTTAGAATAACATTAAGGGAACGTTAAAATAACATTAGGAGATTGTTAAAATAATGTTAAAATAATGTTAGCATAACGTTAGGGGAACGTTAGAACGTTATAATAATGTTAGGCGAGCGTTAGAATAACTTTAAGGGAACGTTAGAATAACATTAGGGTAACATTAAAATAACGTTAAAATAATGTTAGAATAACGTTATAATAACATTTTAAAATATGAAAAAATTGCATTTTTTATTAACCCCCCGAGCTGTGTGGAGTTTATGACGGATGGATGCACTTTCTTGAGCTTCATACTCGTTGGTCCCGTTCACTGCCATTATAAAGCTCAGATGCGTCAGGATATTTATTAATAAAACTCTGATTGTCTTCATCAGAAAAAAGAAAGTCAAATACACCTAGGATGGCTTGAGAGTGAGTAAATCATGGGGTAATTTTCAATCCTAATCCAAGCCATATGAGACTTGGTATTGTGACATGTCAGTAAGCAACCACCCAGTACACCTTAGCATTCTGTCAAAGAGTTTGGAAACAATACGTAAAATCATTTCTCGGACAAAAAAATCAATGTATATGTATGCTCAATGATTCATGCTATGAGAACTTTAATTACTAGTAATTTCACACAGTGGATATTTGATGCCAGCACTGAAGCCCACTTTCTGTACATTTGACAAAATCAGAGACTGATTTAAATGTAAAACCTTGGGTTTAGCACTAGAATAACAGTGTCAAAAGAGGGTAGGATTTGTATTATCCCTCTTTTATAATCTCAGAGGACACAAAAGAAATGTCTCTTGTCGGAGCACAGAAATGAAAGACTGTAACGTAGTTGAAATTTAATTCCTTTCAAGTGTAATTTTTTTCCCCTGGACTCTCAGAGGTTCGGGTTTCTTTTCTCACTGCACTTCTGAGCCTTCAAAGCTCTTCTTTCTATCTTTTTGCTTACTGAGTCAGCAAAAGCATTGGCAGTACATAACAGCGGCACATCAGTTCTCTCTCACACACACATACAGGAGGCTGAGACCTCGGTGGCTTTTGTTCCACTTTTATTTTTTGTTTGAAAAAGAATTTTAGCTGCATATGTACATTATACACTTCTGATATTTACATCATAGCAGAATTTTTTTTTTCTAGATCAATGTTTTCTTACTCAGTGTGCAAATACATAGAATATTCATGAAGCTGTACATTCCAAAATATCTGCAAGAACCTATTCACTGCTGCAGCTTACTCAAACCTTGAGTATTTTCACATCAAATACTCATATCTTCGTTTTTTTTTCTTCACAGTGTGTTGATTGTAGTCTCGTTCTGGTGGATAATTCTCCTTATGAAACTAAAGGTTTACACCATGTCCTAACCAGCAAATTTCCAGCAAAAAGCTAAACCGATACACGCTGTGATGCAATTGACCGTTCGTAAAGACCCGCCCCCTTTAGTTACTGTTGCTACGTCCGACAAGCCATGCCGCTTTCACACCACACATCATGTTGTGAAAAATACATCGCGGAGCAAAGAGGACACTGACAACGCATCGACAGACAAGACAGAGCAGGTTACTTTAAATATGAAACAAAGTCTCAAATTTAAAATTTTGTAATTTTTAAAGAAATTTAAACAATAAATACCGTTTTGTGGCTCTTTAATGTGTCATGACAGATCGCTGTAGCGCCTCAGCTCAAACGGTTCGTGAACCGATCATCTCTTCCTACTAGTTCATTTATAGCATCAAATAAACATGAATGAACATTAGAAGGAATGTTGTTTCAACCATGGAAACACAACACTATTTTTCAAGTTCAAGTCCACCGATGTTAATCTACTAACTCCCCTGACTGCTTTGTCGGACAAAATGGCAGATTCGGCATTATGATTGGTTAGATCGCCTGTCAATCAAATCCCTGGCGAAGGGTCAATTAGACATTCATAAGTTATTTGATGCTGCAGAGATGATATTTTGTAGGTCAACCCAAAAGTTAGCACTACTTTGGTTCCCTCAACAAAAAGTCAATAGGATTTTTCCACTGGCTTTAGAACTATTGCAGAAAATGAGCTCTATGACCAACAATGGTTTGTTCATCATGATGATTTTTATCAATGAACACAAATTTGAAATCTAAATACAATCCCCAGAACTAAAAAGCTAGTTAGACTATAAACGAATAAACGTGTCTTCAACACCGATGACTCTTTCAATCTTTACCTATGATCCACAAGTTGAAAAGCTTGTGTTATAATAGTTTGCAAGATGTTTAAACACAAGGCTGTAAAAGTGGACTAGTGAGTAGATGATTTTATCTCTCCACCATGATGATGTTTAATGTCCGACAACATCTGCAGTCCCACTTGTTAGCAACCGCCTTTTTCAAGACAAGTAAAAGCTTGACAAAATCACAAGTGGGGTATGTCTAATTTATTACTTAAATGTGAAAATGTCTTGAGCTTGTGTTAAACAGACTTATTTCAGGCATTTAGCCAAAAAAATAATAAAAAAATTAATAAAACCCCATTGACTTTAGAACGATGGAACCAGAAGGACAAAAATGCTAACTCTTTTCCAGGATTAATTCCTGCAGCAAAATGTCAGTTGCTGTGAGAAAGTGAGCATATACAGTTTACCGCATCGCGTCTGGTTAGGACATAGTGTTTGGGAAACCACCATTTAAAGTTAGCACGGCTAACTAAAAAAAAGAACGAAAGATAAAGAAAAAGCAGCCAGTCGGCTCCCACCTGTCTTAATCCACAGATCCGTCGTTGAGCGATGAATGGAGGTGTGTTACATGGAAGAGAGAAAGTTGAAATCAGAGCGCTTTTCAGCAAACACCAGGGGGACAGATACACAGCTGAGGCTCAAAGCAGAACGGGTGACCTGGGATATTGTGGTTCAGGCTTCAGTGTTCAGTCAGGGAGATATAAAAGGGCAGCACAGCGCTTACTCTGATTGAACCAATTGCTCTGTGTAACCATCTCTCAGGTCTGCCATTCCCCCCGGAAAAAAAAAAAAAAAAAAAAAAAAAAAAACAACACCAGCTCAGCACTGAGAACATACAACAAGCCAGAGAGGTGTGTAGAGGGAGGGGCCGATACACCGCAAGGGATGTGTATTAAGACTGTGTTTATTGATTTATTGGCTGCATTGATTGTCGAAGTTGTTAAATAGTTCAGAGACATGGCAAACAGACTGGATGGAGGAGGAATTCGAAAACCATGTGAATCCAAAAGCAGTGCTTACACCCTGTTATTTTTGTGCCTTATCAAACAAGCCAGATTTGTGTAAACCACATTTCTGCTTTTTTAACCTATGAATTCTGTTGCTGGAATAAGTAAACTCGCAAAGTTCATTATGACCTGAATGTTTGTAATCAATTAATAACTGAAAATAAATTCTAAATGTGAGGCCAATGAGATTTACTTATCTCAGTTTTTGTATCCTGAGGGTTTACTTTAAATGTCATGGCACAAATGTAATTAATGTTTTCTTAAAATTATCCAATGGGCTGTTTCATTTAATCACTGTTTGCTATTCAAGTAATGCTCTTTTTCATCTGAGACTTGGAGTCGTGTGGTTTAAAAACGCATATAGCATAACACAGAGTTAAATTGCCAAATAAATAAGTATCCAGTGATATTAAAGAGTAGTCTTAGGCATGAACAGGTCATGCAACAGTGCTTTGCATAATATTTAAATGTGTGACAACACCATCTGAGATGAGGGCAATTGAGAAACATAGATTTGGGTTTTGAATGGCTAAGACTTTTCATTTATACATTAAGACATTCTCTCTCCCAGTCAAGTGCTCAATATATTCTCAAAACCCACTAAATTATCAGGTAACAGAGTACATTTATGAAAACAACATGGCTTTTTGGAAAAATAAGAGCATTTATCATCAAGATGAATGCAGCGATCCCAGAAATATCATTTCCATACAGAGTTTCTTTAACATGAACCTGAAATGTATCCATCAGGTAAGTTACACATTGAAAAATCTCACTTCCTTGATGATTTTCACAGGAATCTCTTTTAATGTCCCATTTGTCTATAATGACAGCACTTTGTTACAGCAGATGTTTGGTAACTCCCTGCTGCTCCCTCCGCCAGCACTGGTGCTACACTCATTATCATGTTTCTGTATCACTATGCCAGTGGCTGCATTAAAAAAATAAAATAAAATAAAATAAAGCAGGAATGGAGCATATGTGCAACACTTTGGATTTTTTTTAAATAAGCAGTGATTGTGAGAATGACAGTTTTAGTGGCTGTGATCAGCTCACATAAGAGATGGCTTGAGGTTGAGATTAATGACACAAAATGTCCCACAGTGTCAGAAATTATTTAAAAAATACTAAATTTCTCTTTGAGATAAAAGAAAAAGGTGATTTGCTGCTTAATCACTTACATACCATATCACATATTATTCTGAACTGGCATCCATTGAATCCACACTCATACAATGAAAATATTTCTGCAGATCTTGTACAGTCATGTTATACATACTGTATATAACCTTGGTGCTGTATACCATGGTACTGTATGATTACCATATTAATAGAACTTAAAGGAATACCACTGTATTAGCATGGCAGATGTCTAAAAGATAATTTTGTTACCACCGTTCAAAAGTTTGGGGTTAGTAAGATTTTTATATTAAGAAATTAATAATTTTATTCAGCAATGACACATTAAATTGATCAAAAGTGATAGTAAATAGATTAATAATGTAAAAAAAAAAGGTTAATGGTTTACACAAAAATATTAAAGGGTTAGTTCAGCCAAAAATGAAAATAATGTCATTAATTACTCACCCTCATGTCGTTCCACACCTGTAAGACCTTTGTTCATCTTCAGAACACAAATCAAGGTAGTATTGATGAAATCTGATGGCTCAGTGAGGCCTGCATTGAGAGCAAAGCCACTGAACCTTTCAAGATCCATAAAGGTACTAAAACATATTTAAAACAGTTCATGTGAGTTCGGTGGTTCTACCTTAATATTATAAAGCGATAAAAATACTTTTTGTGAGCCAAAAAAAACCTAAATAACGACTTTTCAACAGTATCTAGTGATGGGCGATTTCAAAACACTGCTTCGGAGCTTTACGAATCGAATCAGTATTCAGTATCAGTTCAGCCGTTTGATAGGAGATCCAAATCACTGATTCGAAACAAAAGATTCGTAAAACTCAGAAGCTTCATGAAGCAGTGTTTTGAAATCGGCCATGCGCGAGATATTGTTGAAAATTCGTTATTTTGTATTTTTGGCGCACAAAAAGTATTCTCGTTGCTTTTTTAATATTAAGATAGAACCACTGAACTCACATGAACTGATTTAAATACGTTTTTAGTAGCTTTATGGATCTTGAGAGGTTCGGTGGCTTTGCTCTCAATAGTAGCCTCACTGAGCCATCGGATTTCATCAAAAATATCTTAATTTATGTTTTGAAGATGAACGAAGGTCTTACGGGTGTGGAACGACATGAGGGTGAGTAATTAATGACATTATTTTCATTTTTGGGTGAACTAACCCTTTAAGCAGCACAACTGTTTTCAACTTTGATAATAATCAGAAATGTTTCTTGAGCATCAGATCAGCATATTAGAATGATTTCTGAAGGATCATGTGACGCTGAAGACTGGAGTAATGATGCTGAAAATTCAGCTTTGATCACAGGAATAAATTACATTTTAAAATATATTAAAATAATAACATTTTCACAATGTTACTGTTTCTACTGTATAATCAAATAAATGCAGCCTTCGTGAGAATAAGACAATTCTTCCCCAAAACAATACAAAGTCTTAACAATCCCAAACTTTTGAATAGCAGAAAAAAGTGAACAATTGATCAAATTGAAGAAACACAGCATATTATGCATTTCTTCAAGCTAATTTATTAAATACACAGTACAGTCCAAAAGCCTGAGATCTAATTAAAAATGGAAATTACCAGTTTTAAGATTTAAAAATTAATTAAAAATTCTGATAATGCATACTATAATATTTACTGTAATATATGATATAATTAAAAATATGCATATAGAAGTATAAGCTTTTGGACCCAACTATATGAATTGTTATTAGCCACAAAATTGTATGCATAAACTTGGGCAGAAAAAGCTGAAACATTCTCATTTGATAGGATTACTGTATTAATAAGATCTGCATTTGATTGTAGTTGTTTTTAGTTTTCAGAATCCACAAAGATCCTTGGTTATCAATTTGTACGGCACTCACTGCTGGTGTGCGAGAGAGAGAGGGAGAGAGATTAAAAAACAAAACCCTCAGGGTGATGGTGGGTAAGGACACTTAACTCATCGCATGCATCATCATAGAAGACATGATTCATAATAGCAACTCTTTCTGAACGAAATGAATAAAATCCTCTTCTCTTGACAAATATAAATATATTTATGTTCGGGATAATATTTACAATAACATTTGCCATCATAAACACCATTGGTATTGGGGGTTGACAGAGCAGATTAGCACTCTTGCTATGGGTACACACACTTTCGCAAAGACGGCAACGATCGATTGATGTGTTGAAGCACGGATCGAGGGGACGGCTATGAGAAGGCTGGTGGTGCGGAGAGCAGCAGGGGTTTCAGTCCCGAGAGCCAGGCGAATTGCCATCCTCCTCCAGTTCCCACTGAAAGTTTTGCCCTGTCATTTGGTAGAACATCATGTTAAAGGGCTTGTAGAATTTGTGCAGTCTGCGAATAACATCGGGGTCTATTTTGGGGTGAGTTCTACCCTTGGACTTGCCAAGGCAACGTGGGGTACTGCTGTCCTCTGGCTTCTTCAAGCATGGAAATCCCTTGGTTTTATTAAAATAGAAATGTTTGTCGGTAACAATGCGCTTGAGTCCCAGGAAATCCTGCACCTTTGCCATCTCGCCGGCCGGATCAACGATAAGCCGCTCTCCGCTGACAAAGTGCATCTGCGAGAGGGGGAAATACTGCATCCAGCTCTCCAGGTGAAGTGCGTAGATCCCTATTCGTAACGCGCTCCACGATGCGTCGATCAGGCCCAGCGTTCGGTTCTTGAACGCCAGCACTTCGAAGGTAGGGATCTCGGGCCTCTTGGAGAGCGTCTGAGTATAGTCCGAAATGGCTCTGGTCACCGGATTGCGGACGACTATGATTAGTTTAATGTCCCTCGCCATCGTGTGGATGCGCTTCGGTGCGCTGTTTGTCACAAAGTAGCTGGGTGTCTTCTCCATTGTGATCTGTCCCTCCAGAGTAGATGGCATCAGCTCCCTACAAACACCAGAAGTGAGACAAGCAAATTAGTGTGAAGCAGTTAACATGCCGCACCGTCTTTATCATTAAACGCAATACCCAAGGACACGGTACGTGCAAAATTGATTCAGCTAGTAAGTGGTAAATTATTTGAAATCACACGTGAAAATAACTGTTATTATCACTGGACATAATGTTGCAAGTAGGAGCGTACAGCTAATTACAGCCACGGAGTAACATACAAGAGATAAAAGACCAAAGATGAAACGTGTACGTGTATGAGCCTGTTCGTTGTTTAATTGACTCCATCTGTGTTACTCCTGGCGCTGTTTTGGAACTTTAATAACAAGTGCACTGCATATCATTAATACTGCTGAGCCTGAGGTATTGTTTTATCATACATTTACACAGAGTGTTACACTCCATCTCAGCAAGCCCAGCAAGGCTTTTTACAACATTCTTTTAATGTTTCATTGTGGTTGCAGTATAACATTCTAGAAATCACACAGAAACAATAAATGTAGGCTAAACAAAATAAAAAAAAAAAATAAATCTTGTGTAAATACAAGACATGTTTTCTTTAACCTCAAAATCTCAACAAGACACACATATATATATATACACAGTCAAACCAAAAATTATTAAGACATTTTTTATATTTTTGATATTTTTTTTACTAGTGGGTGCAGGACACTGTAGTTCATTTATATAAGTGAGGAAAGCAAAATAAAGTAAACTGTGACATTATACCCAAAAAATTGTTCATACAGTGGACTACCATTAAAACTGATAAACATTTGGAACCAAAAATTATTCAGACACTCTGACCTGACCATATTTTGCTTAAGTGTTATGTTTTTTCTGATATCTTTCTGAGTCATATTTAATTACCATTTTTTTTTTTTTTTTACACTATAGTGAATAAACTGTATTAATTAATGAAATGTTCAAGGTGTCTGAATAAACTTTGGTTTGACTGTATAAACAAATTGAGAGCAAACTGCAACATTTCTTGAGCATTTACAGCATTTAGTTACATAATCTGTACATTTGAATGAAAAATTTCAAAATAAAAGCATCATCCCGCAGTTGTTAAATAAGTCATGCTAGCATGTGCTACTGTATGATTGATATTGATTTGAACTGAAATAGATAAGATTAGGCTAATTGGTTCCAGGGCTACAACTCAGGTAGTTGAAGCGACTTAATTTTTCGGAGTAATCAACTTAAAAAATTTGCTTATTCTACAAATTATTAAGTTCCTCTAACTCAGTATAGCTTGTTGAACGTAAATTCACTCAAAGTTGTCAAAACTCAAAAAAAAAAAAAATATTGATGCGAACTGTTGCTTTTTTTTGTTGAGCCAACACATTATCTTTTAGAGTGTAGTAAAATGTCAGTATACCTATTTGTTCTCTTGTAGTATAGTTGCAGTACAAAAAACAAAACAATAAAAAAATAATTATAAACTAGTTGTGTACTCAAAGTGTATACTTTTACACACTAAAAAGTATACTTAAAATATTCTTTAAAAAATATGCTTGAACTTTACTTAAGTATACTTGATTTTTGAAAGGAAATGTGCTAACAACAACATGAAAATGTTGCTGCAACATGTTAAAATGTGTTTTAAAACATTTTCTTCTGCCGTAGTAAGTTTATAAAATAAAATCATTATCACCGCATTTACACTGCTTAAAAAAGCATCCGATGACCTTTTTTCCTCTTCTTGCTCTGCTTTAATGTTCAAATGCCTCACTGGAAAGAAAACATATTAATTATGACATTTTCTGTCAGAAGAGATGTTTGTGCTTTGAGCGATATATCTGAGTGATTACAGTCAGCCGTTTGTCACCGTATGAAGTATTGTGTTCAACTTTTTATCATCAAGATCAAACTGGGAGATGAATCAGTGCAAAAAGAGTCATTCATAAGTGAAGGAAATTAAATAAATATTTATCTCTGTTTTGAGCTTATATTGCAATGTGATCCATGCCTCAGGAGTGCAAAACAAATGAATATTTAGCAAGCTCTCTGCTCTATGATCTATTCATACTGATCTATTCAGTATGATCCCTCATTAAATCTCACAACAAGAATTTGACCTAAATTTATGACTACATAATTAATTTGCCTTCAGTTCTACATAACTGAGACAATATGAGACACATCAGTGCATTCAGAAAACCTTGTAACATATAAATACATATATTTCACTGAATGAATGCTAACAGAATAAAATATAATATTAAAATGTAATTGCGGTGTTAGAGAATCTACTTTAAAACTGTAGCTTGTCAACAACGACTCTTGATAAAGTAATAAAGCTAACTTCATTGAAGCTATTTATGGACAATATATTTATAAGATATAACTATCAGATAACACAGTTTATAAGTGCTAAAAAATCTTTTGGAGATGTATGGTTTTAAATACACACAGTTGGTGGTAATATAATCCTTTCTGTGGCTGCATAGACCCATCCACCCAAGGCCAAATATAAACTTTTGTTGAGCGATTTCGGCTGAATTAAAGCATTCCAGGCTGAGGGTCTTACTTTAGGGCACAGCGGTTAAAAAGCAGGTCTTAAACTTTAGCTGAAGCCTGTCAAAATGTTCTGCAATCTTTATTATGTAACTCTTGACATGTTTGCTTGCTCGTTGTGTTTGACCTTTTCCAGCTTTAACAGGGCGGAAAATAAATAAATAAATCTGAGTCTTTGTTAAACCTGCCAAAAAAAAAAAAAAAAAAAAAAAATCACAACTTAAACATTGTTACACACACTTTCTCAAAACTACAGAAAAAATAAACAAATTTTAAAAACTTATTGTAACTACCTTGAACAACAACACTTGCTTTGTGCAATGACAAATACTTCTAGCGAAATAAAGAATAGGTGTTTTTAAAAAGTTATCTGTAAAGTCTTTTAATTCCACTCCAATTGCCAACTACTGCTCCTTATTATTATCACATTTATTGTAGTCAACAACAACCAAAGCGTAAGATTTCAAGTTATTCATGCTAGCAACATATTATCTGACAGTTAAACAAGTGAGAGATGCTCATTTTCTGCAGCAAAGGGGTGAAAATCGGAGGCATTACTGATGAAAACAGCAATAACCTTTGATAAAGGGAGTTACACTATAGATCATATGAGAGAAGATCAGCTGCTTTGTTACATTCGGTGCAGTGCCCATCTGTAATTCATCATCTTATTTACCCAACATGAAATATTTAAATGGGGTTTAAAGGTTCTGTAAATTAGATTAATTTGCAGTATGTTATGTATGCGCATTTATACAACAATTAGATCACCCATAATCGTATTTTTGACTTCTTGGATAACCATCTGTCAGTGTGCTTGTAGGGGTGGGGGAACTACAAAATACCATTTCAGATATACATTTCTGAAATGGTATTTTGAAATTGTGTTCTTCTTACATTCGTTTTGCAAAACCACCTAAAAGGTGGACAGTGATATCCACAGGCAGCACACATAGACTACTGCACTCATAATAGATTTGATACTGTATGTTGCTGCTTCATATATAATGTACTGAAGCACCTTGTACAGACGTCATTTATTATATGAATGCGAATGGATTGAGGAGTTGAAATATAGGCATTGTCCATCATATCCTATTAAACTGAAGTGTACCTCAGTTCACGGGTAAAATGTTGTCTAAAAACGAACAATGATATTATGTGTGTGTGTGATTTCCTTACAGCTGAAGTGTGCAAGTGTGTATTAAAGGGATAGTTCATCCAAAAATGAAAATTTTCCCATGATTTAATCACCCTCAAGCCATAGGTGTATTTGACTATCTTCTTTCAGACGAACACAATCAGAGATATATTTAAAAATATCCTTAGTCCTCCAAGGTATAATGTGGGGCTGCGTTTTGAAGCCAAAAATAATGCATCCATCCATAAAAAAGTAATCCATACAACTCCAGTGGGTTAATAAAGGCCTTTTGAAGCGATGCATTTTTGTAAGAAAAATATCCGTATTTAAAACTTTATAAATTCAAATAACTAGTTTCCAGCGGATGACCGCACGCATACTGCGCATGTCGATTTGCGGCAAATGACGCGATGTATGACGCAGGACATATGAGTATCGTAAGCTTTAGACGCCTCTCGCGGTTCAAACAAATAGGGCTGTGCAACAAATTTAAGTCAAAAATCAAAATCCTCAAACATTTCTTTTAAAAATCTGTGACCAGTGATTTGTTTTGCTCTATTCTCTGCGCCTCCGTGTTCGTCATTACGTTGTGCGTCAGGTCAAAGGAAAGTCTTCCGCTGCAAATCGACTTTCTGCATACGGTCGTCCGTCGGAAGCTAGTTATTTGAATTTATAAAGTTTTAAATATGGACATTTTTCTTACAAAAATGCATCGCTTCGCTTCAAAATACCTTTATTAACCCTCTGGAGTCGTATGGATTACTTTTTTTATGGATGGATGCATTTTTTTGGCTTCAAAACACAGCCCCCCATTCACAACCATTATAAACCTTGGAGGACTAAAGATATTTTAAATATATTTCTGATTGGGCTTGTCTGAAATATCAGAAAATTAATTAAACCTCATTAAATTTATTTAAAAAATACGTTGGACTAACATAACAGACAATTTAGTTTGACAAATGTAATAAAGTTAAGTAAAACATACTATAGAAAATTAAGTTGGCCTAATGTTGACCCAACTAAACTGATTTAATTTCAATGAAATACATTTCAATTAATTTAAGTAAGGGTAATAAATTATATTTTTCTTTTTTTTTTCCTTTTTTTTTAGTGAATATTGCTGATTGTCTCAATTTCAATCTATATGTAGAGAATGTCTTCTGATGAGACAGCTGTCGCTCTCCAACAAACATGCCAATAGCACGAGCCAATCAATCATTGCATGTTGGACACATTTTAAATGAGCATCTCTCCGGGCCGCATTTGAATTCTCCTTGTGGAACACATCAAATAGAGTACATATATCCTCCATGCACCTCAGCACACGTATACACACACTCACTCACAAGTGCCTCTGTAATTTCATTTCTATAACAGTATTGCACTTCTGATGGGTAATTTCCCAATGGATTATGCTTTTCCCAACATGCTATAGAGCTGTGGCCACTTCTAGAGCAGTAATGGGATATAAAACACATCTGTAGATAGCACAGTGACTAGAAAGAGTATTAGTTTTCATTACATTCCATCAATGTTCTACACTTCCTCAGTGCGGTAATGAATGACTAAAGATTTTTTGCCCTCTCAAGGTCTTCAGGAGTTGGCTATTTAAAGTCCACGATAAAGCATACGGGATGCCCAGGACGGGTATTTGTTTGCTTGCAAGTTGAATTAAATAAAAAAAAATAAAAAAACTTGCTGAGACCAACCAAAATGGGAAAAACCCATAATGAATCACCTTGGATTCACCTATGTAAATCACATCTAAAGTACAGGCGCAACGAGCAGCAGGCCTCGATGTTTAATAACAACACGTCATGCTTCTCTGGACGAAACGTTCCGTCAACAGGACAGATGACTGATGCTCAAGGTAACCTTCCTCATTTAAGACAAGCACATAACCGGCCATTGTCCTCATCAAGCTCGATGCAACTCATTATATGTGTAATTGCAAAAATATGGAGATTACGGAGGCGCGATACCTTCATTTGTGATTGAGGTCGAACTCATTTTGATTGTGAGTGAATCAGTCATGGATGGTATACATTTAAAATGTCAGAGGGAGGGAAAGGTGGAAAAGAAAACAGAATGCTGATAAACAAGCTAATTTTCCTACGTGCCGTGGATGACTCGGCTGGCCTCGCGCTCAGCTGGAACGGCGAAAAAACTGATACAAATGGTTAACAATTGCTTATGCCTGCATGAGGAGTTGCAGCATGACACGGGTCATTCGGGTGGGCAGGTAAATACAGCGCGAGGGGCTGAAAAGGCTTCCCTAGCCATCTGCTGTTTACCTACTCACACAAATCGCATAATATACCAGAGCTATTTATCTATAGGCCTTGCCGTGCTTGCATAACGCTTGGATAAACATGCTTAGGACAACTAGACTTAAACAAGACAAATTCCTTTGTAGCTTCGTGGATCATTTGATGAGGAGTGAATTTTTCTGCTTAATAAACAAAACAAAAGGGGAAAAAAATGCATTACGCATTGATGATTGTGTATGTTTTCATTTTATTATTTATTTACTGATTTTTTTTTACATTTAACAGGCATTCTGCGAATGGCAGCTGAGTACACTTACGAATAAGGACTTGCAGTCTAATGAACATCATTTTTAGGGGAATGTTGCTTTCAGAGCGCACAACTATATTGTCTCTTTGTGCTTTGAAGTTAAAAGCATTCTAATTGGCACTTGCTGTGATCTACAAGACAGAGAAAGATCCTGAGGTATTATTTTACATGGGTATTTCTCAGGTTTATCTCTAAATGCATCTTCTAAGCCACTCTCTGTCTCCAAGGCAGACATGAAAAAATCTGTGTGAACTTATACAGTAAATGCAGAGATGCCTCACCTTTTCTAAGGCATATTGTTCAATTGTTTTATTTATGTTTTTAATCTTCATTTAATGTTAATGTTTGCCACTGAACTGAATTCTGAATAGCTGTTGCTAGAATAGATGCTAAATTAAAGTTTGGATTGCAATAACTTAAATAATTGCTATGCAAAGAAATATAAAAAATCCAACTTTTGTAACTAAACATCAATAATTACATTAATTTTGAATAATTATGCCTATTTATCTCTTCAGTAAATAATATCAAAATGAATTAGTATCATAATTAATTTTTATTTTATAGAAATAAATTATAAATTGAACCAGAAGACTACATAATATATTGAGTAAATTAGAGCATTTCTGTCATTACACCTCTCTGAGTGTTTGGTATGGTATATGGGTCAATGAAGTGACGGGTCTTTTTTTTTTTTTTTTTTGTCCAAAGGTCTTAATAATAATAAAAAAACAAAGATATAACATCCAAAGTATGTAAGGGAGTTCAACTAGATCACTTTTAATGAATCCAAAAGGTTTTAATTATATTTTGCTACATATAAATGTATTTTTAAAGATTTTGAAGTGTCAAAAGGTCATTCGGTTTAACCGTCCAAAGGCCAATACAGCCATTTAATTTGTGATTAAAATATCTTAAAATGTAATAAATGTATATATTTTTAATTCTGGCATGATTTTATATTATCATATATCAACATATTGCAAAATGGTACTAAAATTATGTGTAGAAGTAACTAATATAAAGGGACCATTTTGGATCAAGTCATGCATTCAATATCATGTGACAGGATGTGACATCATTCAGACACCTGCAAATGATCACATGGTCGTGAACCAAAGTAACTAACTCTCTTTTAACTATTTGAAAAATTCATGTTTTCAGGTCATTCGGTATAACCGCTATAAAACATGGAAAATGTTGTAACATTTTAAAAACTTTTACTAAATATAAAATGTTTGATTGTCCTTTTGTTAGCATTGTTTAAAAATATCTTCATTCGGTATAACCCTGACAGCAACATAGTGTCGGCCCACATCTGGTCCGTGTGTAATCCACATTTACCTGATGTGGGCCGGATCTGGGCCACACTATGTTGTTGTCTGGGAAGTGTCATTCGGTAAAACCAAAATTTTGGTTAAACCGAATGACTTTTTTGGTGACAAATTTTGTCCATCTTGTAAAAAATGACAAAAGCATTGCTAATTGATTATAAAAAACACATCTCATTGTTAACACTTAATAAAACCTTATTTGTCAATGACCCATATGACAATGTTGATATGTTTGGTCTTGGTTGAATAAATCTGCTACGCTGCTGCTGTTGGCTATTGCTGCTGCTGCTTCTGCTGCAGACTTGCTACTGCCAGTACATACATGACATGCTGCTGTGAGGAAATAAGACATGCTGCTGCTGTACAATATAGCGTACATGAATTACCCGTAGCAGATCTATACAGGTGGAGCTGGGGAAGGTGGAGGGTTTTTGAAAGTGCGCCGCAACTGCTACAGCAAATGCTGACCAAGTATTTGAAGGTTGAGCAGCGAACTCATTGCCTACTGATACAGCAGGAACCAATCAGCAGTGCCCTATAGAGAATGATGTGATTGTAAGCAAACTGAGTTAAGGACCTATCAGCCTGCGCCATCTAGAGTTTCATAACAGAACTTTGTATTCCAGGGCAATAGTCATAGACCGTCTTCTACAATGGTCCATAAATGAAAGTTAATTTATTAAATATAATAAAATATATTTATATTATATATGCATTTCTATAAATATAATTTCAAACACAGATTACTAATATCCACTGCTAAAGGTTTTTTAAACGCAACATTTACTGTGTCTATGATAGTATATTAATAGGTATTTCATACAAAAATGGCATTCTCAGCAGCATGAGTTGCCTCCTCAGACTGAGATAAATCTGCATTGTGTGCGCCCTTTATAACTCTGAATAGTTCCACACACAATGTTTCCCACAACAGCTCTGCATGTACCTCAGTTGTTTATCAAGGGGATGTAATGGCAGACTTGCCTGTTTGTTTCTGGAAAAAATGATAAGGGAGGGGCCCATGGCAGAGATTCAAGAAGAAGTCAATAACAAGAGCAAGACTTTCCTAAAAATGAGTCAGTGAGTGCAATGATGAACTGCTCCAAGACATAAAACATCCAAGCAATATGAGCATATATAGCATATATTCACAATATATATGTGAGTCAATCAAGTGATGAAGGTAAAATGTGTAATTTCTGCATCAACTGACAAATTTCTCTGATCTTCTTCTGGTAAGGTAAACAGTTAGCTCCGCCTCAAACTTATGCCATTGGTTGAATCAGAGTTATCATGCTGGGATGCTCAAACAAACAGAGCAATATTTTGATAGCACCAAAGAGACACAGTGTTTACGCTTTTGGTGGAATCAACCTTTGAATGGTGTATTTATTGTCATCTCTGCATATTAGTCTGAGACAATATAAAGTATTTTAACACCTTAAGCCTGAAGTGTACCGCCGGCGGTACACTACCCCCCGTGAAAAAAATCATAATCAAATTACTAAGCAACCACTGACAGGAATAACATATGTATCATTTAAAGCTTAGAAACTCAGCTTTTTTCAACCATTTTGTTCAACTCCAAATGAGTGCTGATCATCCAGCTAAACCGGAGTGTACCGCCCGTGAGCGATACCTAGCTACATAAAAAAATAAAATAATAATAATAATCATATTTTTCAGAACTACTGCCTTGATCAACACAAAATAGGTGTCATTTGAAAGCTTAAGAGCCAATTTGATTAACTCCTAAGCAGTGCTAAGTTATTGGCTGAAAAATGAAAAACATCATACAGCTCAGATTATCGTGTGTTATATGTCATTTGAAAGGTCTCATGGAGTAAAATTCAACAAGCATACCTGTTTTGGACTTTGACTAAACTTGTGTGAGTTTTTGTACGTGAAGCCCCGCAAGACCCATATGTAAATAATATAGAGATGCAGCATTTACAGTATGTCACATTTTTGCTTGTAACTTCATGAAACATGCTCCGACATAATTATTTACAGCACATTCTCATGAGTCCAAATTCTTCCAACATAATCCAGTAAATAAATCATGAGACAACACATAAAACCCCACAGGTGCACAGACGCTAACTACACTCTAAAAAATGCTGGGTTAAAAACAACCCAAGTTGGGTTGAAAATGGACAAACCCAGCAATTGGGTTGTTTTAACCCAGCGGTTGGGTTAAATGTTTGCCCAACGTGTTGGGTAGTTTTTATTTAACTCAACTGTTGTATAAAAATTACTGTATTGCTTGCTTAAAATGAACCCAAAATATGCTGGAAATTAACATGTATTAATATGTTTAATAAATGAGCATTTATTAATAAGATAATGAATAATAAACAATAAACATTTATTAAATTGCTTATTAATAAATGTACACCTTTTGATTATTATTGTTGCCTCTAGTAATTATGTGTCTGATTTTTAATTTCTCACCTATTTTGGATTCATTTTAAGCTAGCCATATAGTCATTTTTAATCAGTAGTTGGGTTAAATAAAACTACCCAGCAGGTTGGGCAAACATTTAACCCAACCACTGGGTTAAAACAACCCAATTGCTGGGTTTGTCCATTTTCAACCCAACTTGGGTTGTTTTTAACCAAACATTTTTTAGAGTGTAAAAACAGATGTAGCTTTCATGTGGCATTTTCGCTTATAACTTCAAGAAACAAGCATAGATCATAGAAAATGGCACATCATTACTTACAGTGGATGCTCCTGTTTGAAATGAGTCCAGAATCAACATAATCACTTGCGTCG
The DNA here is from genome assembly GCF_018812025.1 of Megalobrama amblycephala. Taxonomy (NCBI): domain Eukaryota; kingdom Metazoa; phylum Chordata; class Actinopteri; order Cypriniformes; family Xenocyprididae; genus Megalobrama; species Megalobrama amblycephala. Next base: position 41,684,485 of record NC_063044.1, read on the forward strand.
ATCACAAGATATTCCTTGTGAAGGGATGATTTTAAAAATGCCCATTGGGGATGTCAAGGGCTAAACAAAAAGGCTACCTTTGTTCCAAATGCTGTAACTTTTGATTACTTTATGCTATCACCACAATTTGAATCAGATGCAGCTCACATAGGGTTGCCACCTTCAATACAGAAAAATAAGGGACGCCAGCCGCAGTGGGGGCCACACCCCTCGGGGCCACGATGACCACAGTCCCGATGGCGTGCCAGTGGTGGTATATCATAACTTAAAACATATTTTCATAAAAATATTAAGATTGATACCAATGGACATTATAATAAGATATCTGCTATTGAAATCAGTGTGAACAGATGCACTCAATCTCTCACTATCACAACTCAAGTGGTCATATTGAATACACAGCTATGACAATAATAAACATAGGCCAACAAAGTGTGACTGAGACCACAAAAAATAAGCTTTTGGAGGAACTTGTGAGATGTGAACCATATTTTATTAACTTATTAAATTAACAGATCCATAACTTAGTAATTATAAATTAAACAAATTGTAAATTGTCATTTGTTGTGAACAAAGATTTTGGCTAAAATATTTGTCATTGTTTTCAGTAACACCATCCAAACAGTGAAACCACACCTAAATAACTGGAAATGACATAATATCTACAAACATTTCTTATTTAAGTAAAACACTTAACAACATTTTTATTATTGGTAAGTAAATATATTTATGTATTTATTTCTTCCATTTTTATATAGTCTATTGTTATTGAATGATGCAATTATTTAAATTGGTTAAGCATAACAAATAGTTGTTTATTTTATTCACATAGGTACTATATTTTGATTAAATATGTATTAAATATATATCTCTTATCTCTTATTAAAGTACTGCTTATGTATCTGACTGTACAACTTAACCTTAATAAACCAATCCTACCATAACATGATTAATGTACATTATTAACATTATTTCTTAATAGGCAGCATATGAAATCTAACGTTATCAATCAAAAACTTGAGGTGATAAAAAAAACAAAAACATTACACTATCTGCCTCAGGAGAGAACCGGCGAGGCGGCGTCCCGCCCTCCTCTGACTCTGATTGGCCGTGATTCACGGCCCGTGAACCTGAAACAAACCAATCAAACCATGATGGCAGCGAGTATTACCCAATCAGGGGCAGAATAGGACGTGTCTTCACACAATGCGGGTGGGGTGATTTGCATGGGATGCTGCATAATATGGACCTATGTAAAATACGGGACAAATCGTGTCCAGTATTGATTTGATACGGGACGCGTCATTTTGGCTGTGAATACGGGACGATTCCGTATTTCACGGGACGGGTGGCAACCCTAAGCTCACATATAGAGGAACATCACCAAAAAAATTATTATTTCTTTCATTAGATATTGCATGTCAAATTAAAAAGAATATGTAAAATTTCCCTTGAACACATTTTTTTTTTTTTTTTTTGCCTTTTATTAGCAGTTTCTCTGCATGAGAATATCCAAATTTATTTATTTATTTATTTAATTATTTTAATTTAATTTAATTTAATTTTATTTAATTTTATTTTATTTAATTTTATTTTATTTAAAAAATTAAAACGTTTTCTTTCAAACAATACCAACATTTTGACTCTCCTTGCTATAGTTTTTTTTTATTATTTATTTATTTTTTTTTTTTTTTAAGTCTTTACTTTTTTTGTATGTCTTTTGTATGTGTACAACTCTGAAAATGCCTTCAATGCCTTCAGGGCTTAAGTTATAATTATAGCTATATAAGCTTAATTATACACTTCTGCTTTAAAGGGTTAGTTCACCCAAAGCTGAAAATTCTGTCATCATTTACTCACCCTCATGTCATTTCCTTCTGTGGAAAACAAAAGAACATATAATGAAAAATGTCTCTTGTTGTTAATGTTGTTTTGGACCCAGCAGACATTCACTGAATAGATGAAAACAGGTGATTCTTCAAAACATCTAATCTTGTGTGCCACAGAAGAAAAGAAAGTCATACACATTTGGAATGACATGAGGGTGAATAAATGCTGTCAGAATCTTCATCTAAAACATATACTTATACATATTTACATATGTTTGCATAGACACTAAAATGTACAATACTAAAGTATTGATACCATCTAAAACGTAACACATATGAACATATGTACAAATGTTCACAAATCCTTATTTAATCGATGAGTTTTTAATATACAGTAGTTTTTTGTTGTTGTTGCTACATTTGCAATACATTTTTGTAACTGCAGTTAGGGTTAGGATTATTATGTTTTTTTTCTCTCTCTCTTTTTTTTTTTTTTTTTAAGAAATGATTAGGGTTATGTTTAGAGATAGGTATGAGATTATGTTTTTGTACCTGTAAATATTACATACAAATACCTATCTAAACAATGAGACCAGGCTGAACATCAAGTGCGCCGAAATCACAAACATTTAACAGACAACCGCAAAAGGCAGTGCAGCCGAACTTCAGCACGCAATCTCACTACAAGTGCTCAAACACATCTAGATTTTTGGTATGATATGAAGAGGGCCAAAACACACAGGGAATTGTTTTTCTTTTCTTATGGGGTGAAAAGCAAGGCTTTCTGAGAACAATGCCAAGAGACTTGACAGGATGAAACACCTACGACAGTTCCCCAGACAGTCGAGCCTCTGTTTCCTTTGCGCTCTCACCCGCCTGACTGATGTTGTGCTAAGAGAGCTGTAGAACAGTCAGTTTATAAGTTGCATGGAGAGAGGTGCGAGTAATTAAGACAACAACACATTCTCCTCACTGCAAGTAAAGCCCTTTCCGCTTCCCAGAGAACTGTTCACTTCAATGAAACCGTTTAGGAGAGAACTGACAGCTGGTCTTGATCAAAAAACCTTTTCTGTTCTCTCCTCCTGCGATCCCCAGAAGGCCATTCTATGTCCAACAGCGAGGCAGCACAGTGCATCGCTACCCATCCTGCCAGCCTGCTGCACGTAGATCTAAAGCTATGTTTATGAGCCTCTCGGACATGCTGAGCGTGATGAAATGAACCAGAGGAGAAGCTTTATGGATCTTTGGAATATCACCATAAAGCAGATAATTGCTCCATGAAACCAGCCTGTATATCACCCTGTAAATTAGCTTGTTTTCCCTCGCAACATCATTTTAATGAGAAATTGCAGAGGAAGGAGCCACACCTCCGAGCGTCAGGCTCTATTTATGAATTCGGTCCTGAGGGGAGAGCAGAAGCGAATTTTGTTTTCCCATTTTATCACTCACAAGGCATGGATGGCTCGAGAAACCTGCCATTCACTAGAATATGTATGCAGCTACTTTCAGAACTTGTGTTGTTTACGTTCCTTTTGATGGGGTGAGAAGAGCGCTTCGGGCTACGCGCATACAATTTCCTCTCAATAGACCTAAATATCTTGTGATTGGTGAGGCAATTACAAAAACAAGTAGATGCAACATTTGACTCCCTGCTATAGAGCACTGGTGACTACACAAGCACACTGATCTGTCATTTAATATTTTACCAAGATGCAATTGAAAAACATTATTGCCATTTGAAAAAAAAAAGCAAGGTAGAAGTCACACCTGGGTACAACAGAGGCAAAGGCTATAATTTCTATCCAGAAAATCTAGCTGATATGGTTCAGTTAAGCAGAACTGATTAATATGACAGATTGGATGTGATAGATTTTATTGCCAAAAAGAAACAGCGATGAGCACTCATCCAGGTACTGAGAGAGATTGCACTGCTGCCCATGAATGATAACACCACAGCTTTCCTACTCTGCATGAGTGACAGGAGTTACAGGCATCCATTAGTGATAGGATAACCGTGTAGACCCACACATTAAAATCAGACTTTTCCATATGGCTCCCATTCCATGATAACAGACCGACATCAGAGAATAAATGCACCATGAATCAACCGTGCCATTTCTTCCACTTGTCCATACAAGTAATACATCATGATCCAATGTGTAGGAGACATATTTAACAATTAGAGCTGCCAATTGATTGAAGATTTCAATCAAATTAATTGCATGATATGCCAATTAATTCATTGAATTGACGACAATGTATCTCATATATCAGCATTTGCTGAGAAAAGGTTCCCAAATTCACTTCATTTTGCAACTGAGTCTGTCAGAGGTAGACTCTCACATAGAATGTTTTCTTGGTTTTATTACGTTTTCAAATGTATTTATATAAACATCTGCCAAGAGTCCAATTTTTCTTGCCATTTTTTATTATTATTATTTAAATTTACGCACAGGTTAGGGGCTTGATGGTTTTACTACAGTACGACCTCTCAGTCACATTTCTTGGGAATATCCCGGACGAGCCCCCAACTTTTATTGCACTACTGTTTTGGCATCAGTAAGATTCTTTTATTCAACAAGGATGCATTTTATTGATCAAAAGTGACAAAAACTTGTATAATGTTACAAAAGATTTCAAATAAATGCTGTTCTTTTAAACTTTCTATTCATCAAAGAATCCTGAAAAATAAGTATTACAGTTCCCACAAAAATATTAAGCAGCACAACTGTTTTCAACATTGATAATAATAATAAATGTTTCTTGAGCATCAGATCAGCATATCAGAATGATTTCTGAAGGATCATGTGACACTGACGACTGGAGTAATGATGCTGAAAATTCAGCTTTGACATCACAGGAATAAATTACATTTTAAAATATATTCAAATATTATACAAAACAGCTATTTTACATGTTAACAATATTTCATAATATTATTGTTTTCACTGTATTTTTCATCAAATAAATTATTTTGATAATTTATTGCATTTTTTGTTAATAATTAACATTAAATGCATGCTTTAAAATGACAAAAAACACGAAAGAAAGAAAGAAAGAAAGAAAGAAAGAAAGAAAGAAAGAAAGAAAGAAAGAAAGAAAGAAAGCCTGTGGCGTAGCAGTAATCCACACTGGAGCTCTCACTGGGGCACAGGTTCAAGTTTGACCTGTTTTCCTTTCCCCTTTCTCTCTTCCCAATAATGTCCTTCTTTCTGTCTATACTGTATTATTTAATAAAAGGCAAAAAGCCCATAAATAAAAAAGGAGGACACAGTCTGCCTCTACGAACAAAATAAGACCTAAGTAGACTGTCTTATGCCGTTGTTTGTCTGATGTGCTGAAGTCCTCTGAAGCACAACAGTACTTTTAGAGTGCTGTTAGTCTGCAGGCACTCCATTGAGTCTGATATTTGCTTGAGTCAGCATCACAGGACCCCATTTGTCCAGTGCACTTACTTATAATAGCTTTGTGCAAAGCAGCATTTGGGAGCAGCTATGGCTCCACTCATTCCACGAATGACACTTCACTGCTCTAACATCACATACTACGGAACATTTCTCTCTTGATACAGTCAAAACATGATGTATTTTCTCAATTTCCCTGCTCGGACTCACTAGACTGGGAGAAAATCTTTGAGAAAATCTAGGATTCATATATTCACTAACAATGAGCATTGGGTGAGCCATTCAGACATCACTAGCAGTCATTATTGGAATAATATCAACGTTTCCTTCTGCTCTTTGGTGATAGTGTGATTTGCAGCATGAAAGTGAACTCTTGACCATATTTAAATTAAAATATCTTACCACTTCTCTCTCTCTCTCACTCTCTTTTGAACCAGTTTTGCTAAATCCTTTAAATATATCTAAGATTCAATTTATTTCTCGACCTGTGTGAAAGGCTCAGGCCGGCAGCAGCCTCTTGAACGAGTAGCTGTTCACAGATTCCAGGTTCTCCGTATCTCTTTGAGATATGGAGAACCTGGAAGGTTTTTATTTATTTATTTTTATTTAAGAACAGACATACTAAAGCATATCAAAGCATATCAAAGCAATTGATTTGTATCCAGATCTACAGTCTATTTTTTAACACTTGGACTGAATTCTTTTATTTTCTTTTTTTATGTTTAGAAGACTTTAACTGGAATGTGGTAAAAACCATGTGTACCTCCTGTTTATTGATTACTCTTAGTCAAAAATAATTACCCAGAATGCATCTCACCTCTACAAAATCCATAAACCAGCAAATGAGTAAAGATTTGTTTCTGAAAGTTTGTTTTTACCCTTTAATGTGTATTGCGCCCTAGATGCTCAACGTGATTTTGCCAAGACAACAACATTCCAGTACGAAAACATAGTCCTAACCATATCCCTACTCCCAAACCTAACCCTACCCATAACTTATCCCTAAAATAAGAAGGAAATGATAAGTGAATGACATTGATGTAGAAACATTAACCCTGGTTGTAAGCCTAAACTTAATTGTGTTTGTCTGAAAGAAGATAGTACACCTAGATATACACCTAGGACGGCTTGAGGGTGAGTAAATTAAGCAATTTTCATTTTTGGGTGAACTATCCCTTTAAGCTAAAATGTGATCTTATTTCAAGTTGACACATACATTTTAAATGTTTTAAATTGAATACCTTATTTAATGGCTAAAGCAATGGTATTTTTGCACATTATACTTTTTTACATTTTAGCTGTTCCTTGAATTGGTTTAATGTTTAGATTTTGCTGAAAAGCCTAAAATAGTCTCTTTATTCAGCTTCTATTGTGGCAACTTAACCCACATATAGAGTGACATTAGAAATGACAGTGTGCATTTAATGAACCGTGATCTTTTCTGCTGCGCAAAAACAGTATATTCAATCTGTTTTTTTTTTTTGTTTTTTTTGCAGCCAAGACTTTAAGATATGTACCTAAACAAAAATTACTTTCAAAGATGAACTTATTGAGAAATATTCACTTGAATAAAAAGTTTGACAACTCTTGCTCTTGTTCTCGTTTGGCTTGTTTCCATAATCACCGCTCAAGGGTGAATGCCACTCAGTTTGCACACCTCAGTCCTGAAAGTATTAGTTTTTTTTTCTTTCTTTCTTTTTTTCTTTGTATCACTGACAATGGTAAAGGCAAAGCTTCAGATTTAGGAAATTAGGCCAACCAAAACTGAGCAAAGCACACTTTTACATAAAGTTAACTGCTAAATTGAGTTATAATTGACTCAAAGACAGCCTTCAGTATTCTAAATCACAAGAGTAGAGTGAAGTGTTAATATAATCCTATAACAGCAACCTCTGAGAGCGACACAAAGGAGAACGGAACTAAGACAGAAAAAATGTTCTTGGACTTCACTAATCCATCAAAGCACAGTGTACATTTTCAAAGCTCTGATACTCAATGCATTGACCTTTTATATACTTTAAGGGCGAAAAATATTAGAGCGTTGAGAATGGAACAGAAGCACCAATGCTTACAGCTAATGTGCATGCAGTGTTGTCATTCAACTTTTAAATGTCACCGTCTCTCTTTATCTTGCGTGTACCGCAACTTCAAGAGGACATCTTCACTGTATAGTTTAACCAAGACAGTCAAATGCACAAATCACAAATGTTTTCCTTTCTATTAACTTCTAGAGGTTTATAAAGGTTGTTGGCATTGGCCATTTGCATTTCATTTATAATCACCATTGTGAAAAAGAAGTGCACATTAGAATACTTTTTAAAAAAGTAGTACTTATGGAATCAGTATACTTTAAAATAATATATTTGGGTCATTGACGAATAAGGTTTTTAAAAGTGTAAAAAAAATATATAAATGGAGATATAATTAATTTTGAGGTTTTATTAAGTGTTAACAATGAGATGATGTGTTTTTTATAATCAATTAAGACTGCTTTTGTCATTTTTTACTAGATGGACAAAATTTGTCACCAAAAAAGTCATTCGGTTTAACCAAAATTTCGGTTTTACTGAATGACACTTTTGGTTATACCGCATGACGATATTTTCAAACAGTGCTAACAGGCTGATATCTAGATAGCTAGTTATCTAGTTAGCTTGCTAGCTAGCTGGCAAAAGGACAATCAAATATTTTATTTTTAGTACAAGTTTTTTGAATATTACAACATTGTCCGTGTTTTATAGCGGTTGTACCGAATGACATGATGTTTCGGGACATGCATATGAGCAAGTGAAAACATGAATTTTTCAAATAGTTAAGAGAGAGTTATACATTTATATATACATTTATTTCATTTTAAGATATTTTAATCACAAATGAAATGGCTGTATCGGCCTTTGGACGGTTAAACCGAATGACCTTTTGGCACTTCAAAATCTTCAAAATACATTTATATGTAGCAAAACATAAATAAAACCTTTTGGATTCAATAAAAGTGATCTAATTGTACTACCTTACATGCTTTGGATGTCATACCTTTGTTTTTTTATTATTATTAAGGCCAAAAAAATGACCCGTCACGTCACTGACCCCTTTAAGTGTGAAATAAATAAACATTTTCGGACACTTTAGTGCATGTTAATTGCAATTGAATAAAATCAAATATATTATAGTTTACATTTATATTATATGCAATTAGCTGAACTTCTGAGTGCCTTTTGACCGACTTAAGTAGGATTTTCATAATTCTATTGTCTTTGAAATATAGTTCTACTGCCGAATATACTGACAAGCATTTATGGTAAACTAAAATATACTTTAATGTAATTTCTATTGAGACTCGTATGTCATGTATTTAAATAAAAATTGCACATTTGTAATGATTCAGTTGCATTTTTTTTTTTACACTTACAGTATAGCAACAGTTCACCCAAAAATGAAAATTCTGTAATCATTTACTCACCATCAAGTTCTTCCAAACCTGTATGAATTTCTTTATTCTGCTAACACAAAGGAAGATATTTTGATGAATATGGGTAAGCAAACAGTTATGGAGCATCATGGACTTACATAGTATGAGGGGGAAAAACACTATGAAAGCCACTACTGTTCAGTAGATGAAAGAAATTCATATAGGTTTGGAACAACTTAAGGGTAAATAAATGATGACAGAATTATCATTTTTGGGTGAGCTATCCCTTTAAATATATTAACTTGATTATATAATATCAAATTACACACTACTGTTAAAATGACAATGTGCTTAAATATGTTAATCAACACAAACTAAGTGTACTTCCTTAAAGCTCAACAAATGATTATGAAAATATTGATTTAAAAGTAATAATTTATACACTATGATATTTAAAAATGCTATTTTTAAATGTGTACTTAAGTGTGGTAAAAAATTATATGCTACACTTAATTGGCCTTTTTTATTTAATAGTTATATTTTCTACAAGTACTGTTTTTCAATATACTTTTAAGATTTGAAGTACAAGTACACATTCAATAATTAAGCACACTTCTTTTTCTTTTCTTTATTTTGCAAAAGTGAGTAGTGAGTTTTGACCTTTTCTTAAAAAGTACAGCATTTCGACAGCAGAGCAGGTTTAGATGAACTTTTCCTAATTAAAGATCTCCTTACCATTGAAAGCGTCTTTATTTTAAGACCAAAATTATGCAGGTCACTAAAAGCCAAGCTAGAACAGCATTAGCTTTCATGGAGACATGATCACACGGTGCCGTTTATTTGGGAACATCTGGCTTCATGGAAACAGCCCACTAAGAACATTATAATCACGTACTGAAGGACTAAGCTGCTCCATTAAAAGCTAAGCTGAAATATTACTGGGACATTTGGTAATTCAAATTGTGCTTTTACTGCCACAAATAACGCTGTGAAAAAAACTGCTTAAAAACATTTTTTCCAAAAGCAGGTTTTCTGTTACCTAGATGATTATATGTTTGAGATGCTGCTTCTCTTCAAGAGTTGTAGGTGCAATTGTGGGAGATTTCTGGGTAATTAAAGCTGTAGCAGTTGTCTAGCAGGCTCTTACGTAAGTGTAAAAGCAATGCAATGGAAATTCAAGCAACACATTTGTCATGTGGTCTGCCGCAGCATATGGAGACAAACGTCTGTTTACTTCCTGTCGCCAAATGTCCATCATTTATCTCTACCTACATAAGCAATATATAGAGCACACTGGCATGTAGAGCTTTGGATGAGGCAGCATTTCCATGTGACATTACTGTAAACACTAAACAAAGATCCTGCCAAAAGTCCCTAATGACAAAACACGTCAACGGATTCGACCAATGAAAAATCAGCAACACGGCACAAGTCCATTACAATGCTTTCCAGCCATCGTTATTGACCGGACAGCATCATTCTCCATTTTAACTCTTGTTCCATACCGGAACTACTCTGAGCTAGACTAATACGTCTTTAGCCCTCTCTTTAGTTTTGATTTTCATGTATATTTGATGACACTGTGGATCAAAGCATGAGATGTACAGTTCAATTTCACAATGTCAGATGCAACCCTGTTATGTGAAATGTTGCACCACTGTTGCTCGATGGTTTCAAGCCGTGTACTCTCCTGTCAAATTCCTGCATAATATCTCCCAGCAGCATGCTGCGTCGGCTCAATAAACGAGAAAAATCATTCTTTATCTTCAGAGGGAGCGACACAGAACATGCCGACTGTGAAATGACTGTCCCAAGTCATTGAGCACTTCGCAGGCTTGCGATTCGAGAGATGGGTCTCGATATATGTGTAATCCTAGAATGGATCTCGGCACAGCACTCAGAAAACCTCGGGGCAACGAAAAGCTTGTTTAAGCACTTCCATTAAACCACTGTACATATCTGTAATCTCTTCATCAGAGGTGGAGAATCGCACATAGTGAACGCAGGATAATGTTTTACAGATATACAGATTAACTTGTGTAATCTGCATGGCCAAAAGGAAGATCTTAAACGGGACGTGTCAACGTTTATGGATTACTTAAATACTGAGTATTAAATCCTTGCCTCTAGGATTTCTGTCGTCTCGATAATCTGACAGATTGCTCTCTTCTTAGAGTAGCTGTTCCACACAGCATTTCAAAGTTTCTGTCAATCAATCAATCAATCAATCAATCAATCAATCAATCAATCAATCAATCAATCAATCAATCAATCAATCAATCAATCAATCAGTCAGTCAGTCAGTCAGTCAATTAATCAATCAATCAATCAATCAATCAATCAATCAATGATGCACTTATGAAATATTACCATGAACTGAAGGATTAAGGCAGCAATGGAGCTCTTGAAACTAACCTATTTCTACCAAAGAAGAGAAAGGGAGTGAACATCAGTAAATATGCTCAAAGCTCCAGAGCAAAGCACAGCATAGCATTTCACAATTAATATTAAATGCATCAATCAACACCAGCCAAATCATAATTTTCAGCATTTAGCGGCCCTTTGAAGTCACTGTGAATCATTGATTAGAGAATGTGAGCAGCCCATGTGGATTGCGGGACAGTCGGTGGGCTTAGGGGGTGGGGGAGTGGGGGTTGAATGAGGCAAAGCTCCGGTAGCACTGAATATTTTCTAGCAGAAACAAGATCCTGCAGGCGCAGATCTCCAGGCGCTGATGGAAGATCCTGTCCTTCGATCCCCAGCTGCACATCCAACCTTGAAAAAGCTTAATTTAGGCAGCAAGCGGAGGGGGATGAAAAATTACGCTTTCAAGCAACTTCGTCATTATCACATCGCCCATGTAATCAGGGACCAATACTCTAGGAGTGAAAAAGAGAGAAAGATTCAACAAAACCACTAACATTGTTTAGCCCTTAACCCAAAATGGAAACTGAAATAATGTTACAATATCTGGAATCTTTCTGAAAATGTCCATTTTTGTCCACTTTTTTCAATTTTCATAAAAGGCTTTGTGTATACACACACACACATATATTGCTGTCGGGCAAAAAAACTTGTTTCTTTATTTTGTCTGTCTCACGTCTGTCGGATCATTTATTGTACCATGTTGTAAATACCAATTTTTGAGTACTTGCAAAAACATGCTTTTTCCCAGGAAAACAGCACTCAAAAATGGGTATTTACAACATGGTACAATAAAAGATCCGACAGACGTAAGACAGACATAATAAAGATACAAGGTTTCCGCATGTGTCTTTAAATGCAAATGATCTGCTGCTCCCCACCCCATTTCCAGGAAGTGCTTCCTTCAACAGCTTCTGCCTGTATCAGATACTCTGCCAAATACTAACAAAACATCTGCTTGGTTTTAATTTTCATCTATATCGTGATCACACTCACAGACATTGCCGTTCTTCTTCATCATGAAAGTTAATTATCTGTGTGCATTTTAAAGCTATACCAGTTTAACTTTCTCATTTCTCATTTTTCAAGTGCACACATCTAGGACTATTTACACCTGGTATTAAGATGTGTTTTGGTTGATCAGTTCACAAGTGGACGACACTAAATACAGGAGTAAACAGGGTGTTAAACGTTTTGAGTTTGTCCACTTTTTACCACTTCCAGAGGTAGTCGAAAACGCATTCAACTGGATTGCTTTCATTAGTGGAAATACTCTTGTTGTCGAATGTGTTCGAAGAGCACGTAAACATTATGGGAAGCGTGCTAGCCAGATGAGATTTAAACTTTGTCAGCTGGAGACCAAAGTTTAGTTTAAATACGAAAAAATGTACCAAGCACAATGTTCTCTGCACTCTGCAGCTATCAGAGCAGAAACAAAAGCTAATGCTGTCCATATGTTCTTCCATCATCATTGGGCATCTATGTAAATTGCGCAAGCTTATTTTGTCCATTAGATCGAAAGATCTGAAAAAGGCCGCCCATAGACCCTCCCCTCGAAGAAATCAGGACACAAGTGGTTGAAAGTGGAAAAAAGAGACGAAAAGCTCTGAGAAGAGCTTTAAACTAACCCTCATAACTCCATTGGATCCTCAAACTATTAATAAATCCTGATAACTCTAAACAAATAAGTACATTGTTTTCTTTACTCAAGGAACACTAAAGAAGCAAAGTCTTATTCTAGCATTATACATTATATACATGTATTTAACCAAATCAGACAACATCTCAAGGAAAGCGTCACTGAACCAAGTATCCAAAACAAAGGTTGCCATGGTTAGAAGTGTACAAATGCTCTGCAACATTTGTATTCCTCGATTGTATTCATGAAAGAGTCCCATGTGAGTATTTGCTGTAAAATATTTGAAATAAAGAAAATATGAGAACAAATCATTGCTAGAAGCGAGCAGTAATCTCACTTGGTAATCAAAATATGCCTTTGGCTTTGTTTTATTTGGGAGTGATTCTTTTCTCTCAGTACATGCAGTATATTCAGTGTCATGGAGTAGTGGCACTGGAGCCTTGTTTTTACATTCAATCCTCAAATAACTTCATCATGACCCACTTTGGGTAACTTTAGACACTTGTTTTGTTTATGGCTTTCTAACAAAGCACAATGAAATTAGCCCTACTCAAGAACCCTGTGTTGTTACTGTGGCAAACATTGTTGCTTTATTTAAAAACAAATAAATTTGGAGTTTTTAGTATCAAATTATGGCTTTATTTTCACTATTTTCCCTTTCATTTAAGCTTTTGCAGGGGTAAGTATATTCCTATAATAACAAACAGATACTATTCTGTGGCCGATGGTTAGAGATAAACAATTTTTCCAAGCACTTTAAAATTACGAGATTACAGTTAGATCAACAGTACTTATTATACCCTACGTGAGAAGTGCAAATAGACTGTGGCGTCAGCCCACAAGAGCGTCTCTGCAGGCTGTTATAATCACTGCTGTAAAGTGAGTTACAGGACACCAGTGGATAAACCCCCACTGCTGCTTCTGAATGAGCCTGTCGACTCAAACAGATCCTTAAACTGCCTTATTTAAGGGCAGCTTTTATGAGTCTGCTCATCACCAGACGTTACATAGGCTATATAAACAGTGTGTAATATATTACACAATTACGGCCGGTCTGATAAAAATGCTCTGGAAGAGACACCACAATCTTAGCTAACTCTCATGCCTGCAGAGCTGTAAGATGAACTCCAGGTCTAGAAATCTGACGAAGCCCTTTATTACTTTATTTATTTATTTATTTTAAGACCTTAAGTTTAAAAGGAACTGTTTTAGTTTAGACAAAATCAAATTAGCTACCCTCAGTCCCTCAAGTCTTCAGGCACAGCAATGAGTTTCAAAATAGATAGCTGTTTGGCAGCTCTTTTCTAATTCTGCTTAAAAGGCCATCTTACACCAGCATGAATTTCCATGCAGGTCCAGTACAGATTTTGTATTGGTCTAGCTGGTGAAGCTGGATAATTTCCAGCATCCAAAATATAATGAATAAGTCTGAATTTAAAATGTATTTATTTTTTTGCTTGTCTGGCTGGCTGGTTTTATAGTTTTAAGTTTTTGACATTTATCTGTTTGTTTTCCCATTTATTGACAGCTCTCCTGTCAACATGTTGAGAGAAATCGGAAGTACAGAGGCGTTGTGTGTAAACATGATGATTATTGTAGATCTAGACTAAATGTGAACAGGCATTTACTCATCTCACTTGCACAAAATAAAAAAATAAAAAGATTCAGTATTCCTCAAAATGAATAAAATCAGTGAAATGCAAAATCAGAATACCATGCAAACCTCCAATAATTAAACATGTTGAATAAAACAAATATTTGTATGCATTTAATCTCACTTTAATGATCAATGTGCTTGATGGTGACCTTCAATGATTCAGTTAAACCATAAGCAAAAATGACTTTAGAATTTTTGTTTTTATTGGTGATGCACTGTAAGTGTTAAACTTTTTTCTCCTGCATCCTATTCTTCTTCAATCCAGAATGGCAGCACAGCTGAAAGGTTTGTTTGAGCTGCGCCCTCTACTGGACAGGTGTGAATTTGCATTTCCTCCAGACTTATTATTTCAATTTTGGTGTGAAAACGCCTTTACATTTACTTTTTTTGTTATGTAAAAAAAGCCCAGCCCAGGTGAGTAAACGTAACACGTTACTTTTCTTAACCCTCTATGGTACATAGTTGCCAATTAATTTCTACTCATTTCCTTATTATTCAGAAAAAATAAAAATACAATATATTGCACTTAGGGAATTAAAAGGGTAGGGCTTAAAGGTGCCCTAGAACTTTTTTTTTTAAAGATGTAATATAAGTCTAAGGTGTCCCCTGAATGTGTCTGTGAAGTTTCAGCTCAAAATACCCCATAGATTTTTTTTTTATTCATTTTTTTAACTGCCTATTTTGGGGCATAATTAGAAATAAGCCAATTCAGGGTGTGTGGCCCTTTAATTCTCGTGCTCCACGCCCCAAGAGCTCGCGCTTGCCTTAAACAACATAAAAAAAGTTCAAACAGCTAATATAACCCTCAAAATGGATCTTTACAAAGTGTTCATCATGCAGCATGTCTAATCGCGTAAGTACAGTGTTTATTTTGATGTTTACACTGATTCTGAATGAGTTTGAGGCTGTGCTCCATGGCTAATGGCTAATGTTACACTGTTGGAGAGATTTATAAAGAATGAAGTTGTGTTTATGAATTATACAGACTGCAAGTGTTTAAAAATGAAAATAGCGACAGCTCTCTTGTCTCCGCAAATACAGTAATAAACAATGGTAACTTTAACCACATTTAACAGTACATTAGCAACAGGCTAACGAAACATTTAGAAAGACAATTCACAAATATCACTAAAAATATCATGATATCATGGATCATGTCAGTTATTATTGCTCCATCTGCCATTTTTCACTATTGTTCTTGCTTGCT
Source organism: Megalobrama amblycephala (assembly GCF_018812025.1). Lineage (NCBI taxonomy): Eukaryota > Metazoa > Chordata > Actinopteri > Cypriniformes > Xenocyprididae > Megalobrama > Megalobrama amblycephala. The sequence goes on from NC_063044.1 coordinate 41,700,054, forward strand.
TACCTAGTCTGATGATTCGGCTGTGCACAGATCCAGACGTTACTGGCTGCCCTTGTCTAATGCCTTTCATAATGTTGGGATCATGGGCTGACATATGCAAATATTGGGGCGTACACCCCGAATGTTACGTAACAGTCTGTGTTATGTTGAAATTCGCCTGTTCTTCGGAAGTCTTTTAAACAAATGAGATTTATATAAGAAGGAGGAAACAATGGAGTTTGAGACTCACTGTATGTCATTTCCATGTACTGAACTCTTGTTATTTAACTATGCCATGGTAAATTCAATTTTTGAATCTAGGGCACCTTTAAGGTTGCCAATGATGTGCTGTTTTTAATTCACATGAAATTTTAATGTCCCACAAAAACTCACCAGCCACACACAAAAAAGAGTATTTAAAGCAAAAATAATTAAAATTTCCCTTTGCCACATTCACCACAATGCATTCTGTTATTTCCTTATTCATGAAAGATATATGCGATGGTGCCTTTAAAAAAAAAAAAATGCTGCCTACTATAATGACTGAAAATGTTGCCCAGTTAGACTAGATTTTGGAACAGATCTAATGATCTACATGTACAGTCAATGTTGATATTTTGCTATCTGCTATTTTACATTCAATTAAACTCTGGCAGGTTTTTGATGATTTGACATAGAAAACAGCAATGCAGCTTTTCCTGCTGAGAGAAACACTAAACAGATGTTATTTTAAAGCCAAGATTTTTAATGCCGAGGAAAAAGGAGGAATGGGATTTAACCCAGATTATAAACACATTTAAAGGATACCACTGACTGGGAGCTTGCAAACTGCAAAATTCACAAATACAAACATCACGCATCATTAGACATGCAAAATCGTCTCTAATGTTGGCAGTGTTTCCCTGTGTCAAAGGAGAAGGGAGTGAATCCATTCTCGACTGATTGATTTTACATTGATTAGATATACAATGACTCATGTATGACTTAAAATGCGCCAAACAACAGCCAGCGCGGTGCCTTGTGAAACCCTGCGGATTCAGCGTTCACACAGAACGGTGTGGAGGAGACATGATGACCGGTACTTGAACCCCAAATTGCTTGGAACAGGCAGAGCTGTATCAAGACAAGCCTTTTAGAAGGAATGTTCTCCACTGATAAGTTTTACAATGCCATGTCTACACCAGTACACCAATCAAAGAGAAATAAACCTTAAGAATTGAGTTTAGAAATAAGCTGCTTTAACGTAACCCTCTTATACTAATACAGAGTTATTCTGATAATAAAATAATCACACAAAAGCATTCGATTCTAGACATTTAATATACATACATTCAGACCGTATTTATTTATTATAAAATATGGTTAGTGTTTATGATGATTTCTCCAGAAAGATTTCATTAGTCTTAAGCCTATATGCAATATTTATGTTTGACACAATCAAATCATTAACAGAACTGTGTCATTCTTTAATGTGATTTTTCTCAGTTCATTCAAATGTGTTGAAAAGAAGCAAAAATAATTCCCACAAGCTAAAGGTGTTTGAAATGACAGTCAAAACGGGATTCATCTTGTGCTATTTTGGACAGTCATGCTGATTATTAGCTATTTAAATGCAATGATGCAATTACGTGTGAATCAAAAACACATTTCCATGGCATTACACACATTTCCTGGTGGGCAGCCTTCATAAAAATGCTGTTAATGCCTTTTATAGTTGTTCTACATGATCATCCTTGAAAGATACAAACAGATCTATTCAGAAAATCTGCCTTTCATGATGCCCACAAACCTAAACGCATGGTGATAATCATGATTCCATCTTTGTTTGTTTGTTTACATGTAGAATAAGGTGAAGCATATGAGCCGAGCAGAGTCTTGGACGCTTGCTGGGCGCGTGCTGAACGCAGCGAGAGGAAAGCTCTCCAATACGAATAAAGAAAAGCCTAGCTGATGACGGACACATTATTAATGGATTTTCTGTTGGCATGGAGCTAATCTGCAGTGATTATTGCCCCCTAAAAGGTTCATTATTTCTGGAAGCAATTGATGCAAGCACCTCACACAATTCCCTCAGAGAGTCTACTGGTCCTGCCTTTCCTTACTGCTGGTTGACACCAAGATAAACCAGAAAAGCTCACCATGCTTATTATAAAATCATTTCTACCTCAAAACTCAGTGCCTCTGCCCAGAGGAAAATTGTATTGCTCTGAGGTTGCTCTTTCAAATTTAAAATGATCTTTTATTTAAGTTTCAACTTAAATTTCCTTTAAAATGTCCTTGGATACATAGAAATCAAGCCAGATGAAAAATGTTCATTTTGAAAGCTCTGATTTCTGATTGTAGATTTGTTTGCAGATTATTTATGTTGAATTAAGTTTATTATTATTATTATTATTATTTTGATCTTGTTGGCAATTGGTTTTTTCTTGTTTTATAAATTTTGCTAATTTAATTAAATTTAATTTAATTTAATTATGAATAAATTAATTAAAATGGTGAGTAATGCACTTACTCCTACTAGCCACTTTGGCTGGTTGAATTTTATATATAATATATACATTTTTTCAATTGTAGTCTTCAAAAAAGGCATCTGAAATAATTAACTTTGCAATGTAGTGTTGTCAAAAATATCGATTTTTCAATACATTCCGATACTGAAATATCTGAAACGCTGACACACAATACCAGCTGCACTTTCTTGCTCTCTCTCCGACTCTGACACAAACCCACCTCCCCTTACTCACTCATTTCATTTGCTCTGGATGAATATTGTTGGTGTTACAGAGGTTGAATTTCAGCATGGGATTGCGCCGAATTTTACTTAAAATTTTACACAAAATAATGACAAAATGCTGGTCTTGGTGAGTATTCACATAAACAAAGTCAGTTGTTTTAAAGGGTTAGTTCACCCAAAAATGAAAATTCTGTCTTTATTTACTCACCCTCATGTCGCTTCACACGCATAAGACCTTTGTTCATCTTCATAACACAAATTAAGATATTTTTGATGAAATCCGATGGCTTAGTAATGCCTGCATCACCAGCAAGACAATTAACACTTTCAGATGCCCAGAAAGCTACTAAAGAGATATTTAAAACAGTTCATGTGACTACAGTGGTTCAACCTTGATGTTATGAAGTGACGAGAATACTTTTTGTGCGCCAAAAAAAAAAGAAAATAACGACTTTATTCAACAATATCTAGTGATGGGTGATTTCAAAACACTGCTTCATGAAGCTTTGAAGCTTTACAAATCTTTTGTTTCGAATCAGTGATTTGGAGCGTGTATCAAACTGCCAAAGTCACGCCCCCCAGTGGTGAACTATGATGTAACGAAGCCTCGTTTACTGAAATCACGTGACTTTGGCAGTTTGATACACGCTCCAAATCACTGATTCGAAACAAAAAGATTCGAACGACATGAGGGTGAGTAATTAATGACAGAAATTTAATTTTGGGGTGAACTAACCCTTTAAATGCATGACTGTTTCGCCAATCATTCTTACATATTCGGGTCTTTATCGACCCGGATCTATATCTAACACGGAAGGATCTCTACCTGTCGCGATAATATAAAACTCCTCTGATATTAGAGTAACAATTACAGAAGAATAAAATAAATCATATTTTGTTACCTTTTGGAGCTTGAAAGGGCTCAGTTTGAGCAGATGTTTTATGCCATCATCACTTTCCTCATCAGAGCTCATTTCCCAGTAAATTAAGCAAATAATGGGCTAGTTTTATATTTGAGGTCACGAATATGAGCCCATTCGCGATCTCAAATGTATTATCAAAACTATATAACTTTTTAAGATCTTCAAAATCAATATTTGGATCGCTCTAGCTTCACCAGATCCATCCAGTAACAGTTACAGTCATATTTGATTGCCTTCAGTACTTGCTCTGCAGTAAATCGCTGAGCCATTTCATGTTTGTTTTATTATTTCGTTTTCTGTCTGAATGAGTCGTCACTTCAGCATTGTGTATCAGACATTGCCACCTTGTGGAATAAAGGTGAATTGCACTTTTTCCGTCATCTAAGATTCAATTGTTATAAAAAAATATACGTACACTGATACACACCTGGGGTCGTTCGCGACCCTATACAATTTTTACACAAAATGAACGCAAAAATAGGCATTCTATTATAATTTTAGGATTTTTTTTCATGTTATATTCTTTATAATGAATTGATTGAGGAATACCAAGAAGGTTGATGTCTAACTTTAAAAAAATGAACGAGGAGGAGGGTAGTGAATGATGTCCCGGGTCACTAAAGACCCGAGGTATGCATTAAAGGGTTAAGTTAACGTAAACAGTTGAGAAAGAAAATGCAGCATAATGGATCCGTGTGTCAGGTATTAAAGTGAAAGCAGCCTAATATGCCAGTTATGGCAGTTTTTCCCCATGGTATCAGTCAAAACTGTGGCCAGTGAAATGCTGAGTGGCTAGTAACTTTGGAAAAGTCACTAGCCACAGTGGCTGGTGAGCAAAAAAGTTAATTTAGATTTTTGGTTATATGGGTCGGTGTTATTTTAGTATTATTTACATACTAGAATTTAGTATAATTTTGAAATAGTTATTTTCAGTTTCCATTTTAATTTTAGTTTAAGTTTTTGTAATTGTAATGTGTTTTTGTCATTCTATTAGATTTTAAAAATGTATAGCTTTAATTCTTTTTATTTCAGTTTTAGTAATTTTAGTACTTCGATTTTAATTTTAGTACTTATTTTATTTTAGTTAGCTGCCATGTCAACATTTCTAAATAAGTTTTTCATCTAAAGACAGGAACACACCAAGCTGACGGTCGGCAGTCAGGCAGTTTATATTCGTCGGCCGACTAAGTTTTCTCGGCTGAAGTTGGTCCTTGTCAGCTTTTTTTTGGCCGATTCGACATGTTGAATCGGCGTTGGAGCTCGTCGGTCCGTCGGGCCATCTGATCATTCTGATTGGCTGTTCAGCTACTGCCACCTGCTGGTTCGGAAAGGCATTTCATCTCACGCAGGCGCAGAATGGACATGCTACTTCGTACTACGTCAAGCGTCGGTTTGGTGAGTCAGGCCAACTTTGGACCCAGACGCTGCCGATGTGAGCCAACCCCCATCGGCTTGGTGTGTTCCTTCATTAATGTTTACAGTAGATTTAATTTTATTCCAGCTTTATTTCAATTACCAAAATTATTTTTAATAGTGATAGTTTTAGTTAACAATAACAACTTTTCTCTGAGTGACCTTTGAATTGGTCAACTCACACATCCTAGTTCACATCCAGGGTCCTTATACTGAGTCTTAAAATAACAGCAGCTTCAGAGATACATACGCCATGGCTGTTCTGGCTGTTGCTCTTGAAGATATTACGAGGCCAGTGAGATTCAGCCACAGTGGGGGGGCCTGAATATGTCTTTCATTATTAATAAAGATGTGAGTACAGTCCCTGCCTGACAGCCCTCAAGTCCCACACTGCCTTAATGTGCAACCGGTGACAAGCCGAGAGCGGGAGCACCCACGCACACTCGAGCCAGGCTGTTGTCACACCATCCCACCATAACCTGTAATTATTCATGCTGCCTAAGTGCTCCCTACCAGATATTGGGATCATTTGTTAGGTGAGTTTCAGAGTGAGAGAAAAAGGGAGAGCAAGTAAAAGAGTGAGGGAGTGAAAGAGTATAATCCAAGCTACTATAGTGGAAGTGCCTTTCTTCTCCCTTCAACACCAGGGCTTGATTGATTTGAAATTATTTCCTGAGATGTGAACCAGAGAAGCAGATGGACAGAATCACTAATTTAGAACATCTCATCTCTGGTCATTTCAAAGTCCTGGTGTTTCCTTAAACATGCCACTCAGCGGACTGGCAGCGGTCGAGGCTTCGTCAGGGTGCAGGGCTCAATATTCCTGCTTTAATTCTTCACACAAATGTAATCACCAGGACAGGTTGGGAAACAAATCCACGCTCACAATGATCACTCAAAGGTCAGGGATGCATTTTCTGCAACAAATCTTGTCTAAGTGGTATTGTAAAAAGTCCCAAAGGAGGGAGAATGCAGTGTATTTTGCAGAAGCGTCAGACTCATTCAAAGACTTAACAAAAAAATCAAACTTAAACTTAGAAAATTATGAGCGAGTAAATAAATAAATACATAAAATATATATTTATAGTTTTTCAGTGCATGTTCCTATGGAAGCTTGTTTCCGCCACTGAATAAAAAATTATTTTTATCTCACAAATCTGACTTTTATCTCAGAATTGTGTGATATAAACTTGCAACTGTGAGTTATGAAGTCAGAATTGTGAGATATTAATCTTATTTTTAATCTTATTACAGTTTTTCTCAATTGTTTACACACAAATATTGGTACTTGAGACACAATGACCACAGCATGTAGCTCATGCACCAACCCCCTGAACCAATTCTGCTAAACTACAAGCACAATTCCTGCTTTACACTCACATTGCAGTTCTAAAACACACTTTTTTCAAAACACTACACACAATTCTCTGCATTTGGCACAATTTTCAGGCAGAAAAATCTCTTGTTTTCACAAGGAACACACTGCCATTCAAATATGCACACTGACTCATCACATGGGCAAACACCTGTCACACATTTTTACAATTAGCAAACAGAGCTTTAGCATAAAAGGGCAACAGGTGAGCTCTTCTGTTTTGGAGCAATGGATGCCAACAATGGAAACAGAGGCAGAGCAGCATAGTTTTTTTTTACTGTAACTGTATACAGTAAATTCTTCTGTTGTTTTGTACGGTATGTGCAACTTTGCATTGGTTGGGATGTGCACTGTACATTGTTTTTGTTGGAAAAATAAAATATATTTGTTACCGTGTATTTGTGTGTTCTGACTATATATATATATATATATATATATATATATATATATATATATATATATATATATATATATATATATATATACTACAAATATTTTACAACACACTTATGTATGTACTGTCTGTAGTAAGTGTAACACTGAACCAAATAAAGACCAAAGTCATTATGATGAATGGAGAAGTGTTTTCCATTCATCATAGTGTTTTACATAGAGCACATCAGTGTTCAACTGGTTCTTATAAATGTCTATTCATATGATGGTTTGTGTGTGTCATCTGAACACAAAATACCATTTTGAGAAGAAAGAACATTGTTTTGAATGTAAAGTTTCATTTTGCAGGAGAATTGAGAGGTTTTGCCCATTGTGTGTGTGTTTTTTGATTTGTGTGTAGAGTTCTGAGAGTATGAGGCATGCTTTCAGAAAATGTGTGTAAACAATCAAGAAAAACTGTATATATATGTGTATATATATATATATATATATATATATATATATATATACTACAAATATTTTACAACACACTTATGTATGTACTGTCTGTAGTAAGTGTAACACTGAATCAAATAAAGACCAAAGTCATTATGATGAATGGAGAAGTGTTTTCCATTCATCATAGTGTTTTACATAGAGCACATCAGTGTTCAACTGGTTCTTATAAATGTCTATTCATATGATGGTTTGTGTGTGTCTTTTGAAAACAAAATACCATTTTGAGAAGAAAGGACATTGTTTTGAATGTAAAGTTTCATTTTGCAGGAGAATTGAGGGGTTTTGCCCATTGTGTGTGTGTTTTTTGATTTGTGTGTAGAGTTCTGAGAGTATGAGGCATGCTTTCAGAAAATGTGTGTAAACAATCAAGAAAAACTGTAATCTTATTTTGAGATATTAATCTTATTTTTATTTTTATTTTTTTCCCCTCAGAATTGGACTTTATAACTCGCAATTGCAAGTTTATATTTCACAATTCTGAGAAAATAAGTCAGAATTACAAGATATAAACTGGCAGTTGCGAGAAAAAGTCAGAATTCCAAGAAAAAAGTCAGAATTGTGAGAAAAAGTCAGATTTGCAAGAAAAAAGTCAGAATTGCGATAAAAAGTAAGAATTGCAAAATATAAACTGGCAGTTGCGAGAAAAAAGTCAGAATTGTGAGAAAAAAGTCAGAATTGTGAGAAAAAGTCAGATTTGCAAGAAAAAAGTCAGAATTGCGATAAAAAGTAAGAATTGCAAAATATAAACTGGCAGTTGCGAGAAAAAAGTCAGAATTGTGAGAAAAAGTGAGAATTGCAAGAAAAAAGTGAGAATTGTGAGAAAAAAAAGTCAGAATTGCAAGATATAAACTGGCAATTGTGAGAAAAAAGTCAGAATTGCGAGATATAAACTGCCAATTGTGAGAAAAAAGTCAGAATTGCGAGAAAAAGTCAGAATTGCAAGAAAAAAGTCAGAATTGTGATAAAAAGTAAGAATTGCAAAATATAAACTGGCAGTTGCGAGAAAAAAGTCAGAATTACAAGATATAAACTGGCAATTGTGAGAAAAAAAGTCAGAATTGCGAGAAAAAGTCAGAATTGCAAGAAAAAAAGTCAGAATTGTGATAAAAAGTAAGAATTGCAAAATATGAACTGGCAATTGTGAGAAAAAAAGTCAGAATTGTGAGAAAAAAAGTCAGAATTGCAAGAAAAAAGTCAGAATTCTGAGAAAAAAAAAGGCAGAATTGCAAGAAATAACCTGGCAATTGTGAGAAAAAAAGCCAGAATTGTGAGAAATTTGAGATAAAAAGTAGCAATTATCTTTTACATTGTTTTATTCTGTGGTGGAAACAAGCTGCCATATGTTCCGCTTACTTATGAAAAAAAGAAAGAAAAAAGATTGCTATAGGGAGAAACATTCAAACTGAGATTTTTAATAACAACTTCCAAAAAATAAAGTAAATAAGTAAATTTAATTAATGCAGTGATTCCACTGTAAAATCAAACACATTCAAACTACAATTATGCACAACGTCCTAAAAAATATATTTATTTTACAACTTAAAAGTTAAATAAATAAATGCAGTGATTCCAGTTTAGTGTCTGACACATTCAAAGTAAAATAAATAATTAAATTAAATTAAATTAAATTTCTAATTAAATTGGGCAAGTTCAGATAAGTTGTGCCCTCTACAGATCATTTAGCTCAAACCGAATTCTGTCATCATCTCATCTCCTCACCCAAACTCATTTATTTTCCCTCCATGGAAAGTCAAAGCTGCTTATTTCTAACAAAAAACACATGGTGATCAATGGCTATCAAGTTCAGCTGCCATTTTGCTTTGTTTAGGTTTGAAATTGTACCACTAGACAATTCTGTTTTCTGTTTACACTAGACACTATGTCATTCAAAAGTATCTTTTTCTTTTGTCATGTCTTATCTCACCTAGAGCACCAAGAATGCACACACTAATGCCCCCTAAAAAAAAAAAAAAAAAAAAAAAATCGGTGGATGACACCACTATATTTTTGGTCCAAATAAAAGTGCAAGAGGTTCACCCCATGCGCTTCAATTAATGTCTCAACAAATCAGAGTCAGATCCCCTGTGTGAAATAACATATTTGAAGGGGGATTGGGCGTGTGGGTGTGATGGCCTCTCTCTGTGAGCTGAGTCAGACAAAATCAGCTCCTGTCAGTCTGTCAGAGGCACTGATGATGACGGAGTGACACGGCTGCAGGTCTCTCAACCGTTCCGCACACAATCTGCCTCCATGTGTTTTAAAAGGATTCTTCACCCAAAAATGAAAAATTCTGTCATCATTAACTCAACCTCATGCTGTTCTAAACCCATATGAGGCTTTCAAACATTCAAAAGGACACAAAAGCACTGTAAAACTATCATAAAAGTGGCTCATACGACTCATATATTGCCACATTTCTATTCTTCTGAAGCCATATAATAGCTTTGTGTAAGGAAGGACTGAAATATAAGTAATTTACTGTAGTGATCCTGCCTAGTTTGTGCTGGATACAGTATAATGAGGCTTTTGTCATTAAAGGATTAGTTCACTTTCAAATAAAATTTTCCTGAATATTTACTCACCCCCATGTCATCCAAGATGTTCATGTCCTTCTTTCTTCAGTCGAAAAGAAATTAAGGTTTTTGATGAAAAATTTCCAGGATTATTCTCCTTATAGTGGACTTCAATGGAGCCCAAACAGTTGAAGGTCAAAATTACAGTTTCAGTGCAGCTTCAAAGGGCTTTAAACAATACCAGACGAGGAATAAGGGTCTTATCTGGCAAAACGATCGGTCATTTTTGAAAAGAATACAACTGTATATGCTTTATATAAACAAATGATCACCTTCCAAGTGGTTCCGCCAAAACCGTACTTTTGTATTCTTCAAAAAGCTTGCACTGTATGTCCTACGCCTTCCCTATTCTGCTTATGGAAAAAATGGAACTGGCACCGCGTTCTTTCCGTAAGTTGAATAGGGAAGGCGTAGGACATACAGTGCAAGCTTTTTGAAGAATACAAAAGTACGGTTTTGGCGGAAACACTTGGAAGGCGATCATTTGTTTATATAAAGCATATACATTTACATTTTTTTCTAAAATGACCGATCACTTCGCTTGATAAGACCCTTATTCCTCATCTGGTATCGTTTAAAGCCCTTTGAAGCTGCACTGAAACTGTAATTTTGACCTTCAACCGTTTGGTGCCCATTGAAGTCCATTATATGGAGAATAATCCTGGAATGTTTTCATCAAAAAAATGAAGAAAGAAGGACATGAACATCTTGGATGACATGGGGGTGAGTAAATTATCAGGAAAATTTTATTTGAAAGTGAACTAATCCTTTAATATGTTTATAAGCAACTGAAAAAAAGCATGTCAGGGCATGTCAAAACTACTCCAGGACCCCAAATCAGCCTCAGAGCCCAGAAGGTTAATAGTGACGTCAGATTTGTGGAAAGTTTATGGTGCTTTTTTGTCCCTTTTGAAGCTTGAAAGCCTCAGTCTCTTTTTATTATAATTGCATGGAAACCCTTATGTTCCAGGAAGGAAAGAAAGTCATACAGGTTTGAAACAAAATGAGGGTGAGTAATTGATGACAGAATTTTTATTTCTGAGTGAACTGTAGCTTTAAAGAGGAGGAGGATGAGCAGCAGCAGGCATCCATTTCAGCAGTCAGCTGTGAGACACTTCCTCTCAGATGGGATGAGCTCAGTCTGAAAGCCCAGAGACTTCCCCATGACTGTCTCAAATGGATAACGCCACCGCATATCTGCCAGACCAGGGTCCTGGAGAGCAGTCTGACAATTTAGTGCGGAGGTTAAAAGGAGACACTTGAAACACAAACTACAAACACATTAGGTGTCTGGAATAAAGAGCAGTGATATGTGCATAATGAAACTAGTCGGTGTTGTGATAGGAGATCAGGCATTTGTGCAGCTAACAAGGAATAAAGAAATAATTCACTTAATAATTCACTAATTCATTTTTAAGAACACATTTTTATTTTATATTTGGTGCTCTTTACTATTTAATGAAACCAAACTGGGTCAATTAAGCACCAAAAACGACTAAAAGCACCATAAAATTACTCCATATAATTTGTTTATATATATATATATATATATATATATATAGATAGATAGATAGATAGATAGATAGATAGATAGATAGATAGATAGATAGATAGATTCCCATTAATGATGCATTAAATTCTTTAAAACAGAATAACAAAAAATACTTTTATAATGTTACAAACCTTTTATATGTCAAATAAATGCTTTTTCTTTGGCTGTTCTTGTATTCATTAAAAAAGTTCCACTAATAATAAAATATTTCTTGAGCCCCAAAATCAGCATAATACATTGATTTCTGAAGGATCATGTGACACTGAAGCCTAGAGTAATGATGCTGAAAATTCAGCTTGGCATCACAGGAATAAATTACATTTGAACATATATTCAAATAGAAAATGTTTATCTTATATTCCAATAGTATTTCATTATATAATAATATTTTTACTGTATTTTTGATCAAATAATTTAAATCTTGGTGAGCATAAGAGACTTCTTTCAAAAGCATTAAAAAAAAAAATTATCCTATAAGGGGCCATAATTAATTGAAAAGCCTCTTATAAACATTAGTGAAAATAAAAACATTGATCAACCTTAGTGAAATTCATTCATACACATTACTGAAATGAGAAAAGATTTCACACACAAAACACATCCAAAACAGGAAAGAGCTTTATGATTGACTGTACAAATAGTTTTGACACAAAACCTGACGTATATATTTAAAAACTGCAGAAAGATACAAAAAAAAAAGAAGCAAATGGATCACTGCAATTCACTGAAACAGCTGGACTCCAGCAGAGAAACATCTTTTAGTTATCATTTTGTGTCAAATTGTTGGATTTTGATGTAAAATCATACCGTATATGTTGTATTGTTATATATTATGTTGACAAATCATCAATTAAATATTTACCATCTTATATTCTGCATAATTGGGTGTTTTTAAATAAACACTGACAAAAGCTATACAAGTTTTAGGGCTGGACAATATGAAGATATAAATAACATTGATATAATTGATTACATGGATTTAAACCTACCTATATTGTAGTTATATAAAATATTCACAGGCAGATTTGCTTTATGCATTTTCCCGGCGTCAAAATCAGGCACATATAAATGTCAGGAAACATGATTCATGGCTGCATGTCAATGGATTCGGTTTCTTTGACAAGTTGTAAGAAACACTTTTGAGCTCAACCTTTAGTGTAATTCGTTAGTTTTACTCATGTTTTCGCAGTTTCCCCAATTAAATCCAGTCATGCAGCAGGTTCTTTTGCCACTCGGTCCAGCTGAGGGAGCGCGTTCCAGCGGGAAAGTGACTTCGATGCATAACCTCTATACAAACATTTCAGTTTTTATTTGAGTGCAATTATTATATCTGAAAATAAACAGCAGCTGGTTAATTGTAACCTCTAATATTGTAGTGTAACAAAATGAGAGGGAAAAACCAAACTGTCGGCATCAGCAGATATCATTCTAAATAATCGGCTATTGGTATCGGCAGAGAAATTTAGTATCGGTGCATCTCTAATGGGAAGCCATTCACACTGAAAGTGGACCGAAACAGCGTGCGGTTACAGAGCTCACACTGCACTGACATATCATTGGCGCTGCTCTATGGACCGGGCCGTGCGACCGACTTGACATCGCAGGGAAAAACGTGTTTACTAGTGCATAGCGCCACCAAACGGACAGCACAGCACGAACTCTGTAACAGCACGCTGTTTCGGTCCACTTTCAGTGTGAATGGGTTCCCATAAAACTGTTACGACTATCCGCCATTGCCTAAAAGAGTTTGTGAGACACGCGCCAAATTAAACGGTGAAATTCAAGTGAGAATAACTCTTATCATCTACTGAAATCTTTTCTCATTTCAGTAATGTGTATGAATGAATTTCACTGAGGTTGATCAATGTTTTCACTAGTGGTTTTTAGAAGCTTTTCAATAACTATGGCCTATACGGCCCCTCATAGTATCCAACTCCAAACATTTGAACAGTAGTGCAGCTCTGTGTGAACTGACTGAAATTTCAAGTCATTATTCACTGAAAATCTGTGGCTTTCAAATAAAATCTTTCAGCAAAGTTTAAAATTCAGCCCATTTCTCACACAAAACTAGTATATGGCTTTAGAATAGAAAGTAGGGCATAAATTGTGCTTTTATGGAGTTGTCAGTAATTTGAGCAGTCCTGTCCACTCTCATGTTCATAGATAATAGTGTCCAGGATATTCTTACCAAAAAAATAAATAAAAATGTCTCTTTATATACAGCTTTGGAATGACGTGAGGGTGAGAAAATGGTGACATAAATTTAATATTTGGGTGAACAATCCCTTCAAGTGTCATTCCAGTCCTAGTTAGTTGAAAAATTGCCTGAAGCACAGTATCAAACTGATATGAGCTATAATCTTGACTATTGGCACTTGCACCACACCAGTGCACAGACACAGAGACTTCAGTGTGTGTGGCCTAGTGTCTGAAGGCATGATTGAAGGACTGCAGAGGCTGAAGATAATATGAATGCCGGTGAGCACTACCAATTGGCAGGAAGAGGAGGGTGCCGGGATTCGACTGACAAAATCAGCCCAACGAGAAGAGCGCGGCGTTAATGAGCCTTTTCATACCAAGCCATGAGCAAGAACCCTGGGGAAACGGGGTAATTAACAGGCGTGCTGACGAAAAAATTCTGATACTTTTCAGAAGCACTTGCTGTTTTCATTATCCAACTCAAAACATGTTTTGCTGTTTTCGGTTTGATAATTCTCCGGCGTCAGGACAATAGCAGGCCTCTGAGGTC